>NC_043008.1:41093796-41123796 GCF_006345805.1 Octopus sinensis
CAAACACGCATATGCACAACCGTACAATGGGCAGAATTAAATGTCGTATTACCACTAGCACAATGTTTACGTCATGTATACACACAGACATGTGAATGTGAGGTAAATATTTGCGCTGTTCACTGAGTACAATGTTACGTCATTGGACCTTCGATATCTAAGAAGACACCTTCGCGTATATCATCCGATTAAGAGGGTTATCAGAAGCTTAGCAGGAAATTTCTCAAAAACGCTGTAAACAGGATAATGTAAACAGTCGCCTTGACATAGAATGACAGATACATAGGCTTTTATTTCAACTGGAAATTCTAAAATTGTACCTCATATGTTTTGGAATTTTATATTCCTTGCGAGAGAAACAGGAGTAAACTTGTTTATAGTTTAATCATGTCAGCCGGTGGCTTGTTACAAAGCGATGACTTATATTGTTTCGTCTTTCCGGTTGCGTTTCATTCAGAAGTTTGAATTTATTGAACAAATTTGTCAAACCAAAACGAATCATGGTGTATACCCCTGTCGCTAAAGGAATGGGAACCGACTTTAGCAGTTTAGAATGTTTAATTGTTACGTAACATTTTTGCCAAGTAACGAGCAACTTAGATTACACAGTTACTGAAAGTATCTCTAGTCTATGTGCACCTTTACACTATCTATAACAAAATATTCGTGAATGATTTTTTTGTAACAAATATCTTTTAACTTTTTGTTTCTGTTTATTTTTATTTTCTTTCTTGAGAGTTCTAAATCAAATTTCTGACGATGAGCAACCAATAGTCCCATTGTTTTATCGCTGATGACCTGGTATGATATTAATATATTTAAATAAATGCGCCCTTTTAAAGACTAGCCAGGCTCATGGGCCCGGTTTCCCGGTTTCTTTGGCGTATGTGTTCCCCAGCTGGACGGGACGCCAGTCCATCGCAGCGTTACCCATTTTTGCCAGCTGAGTGGACTGGAGCAACCTGAAATGAAGTGTTTTGCTCAAGAACACAACGCATGGGCCGGTCCAGGAATCGAAACCACAATCTTACGATCATGACACCCTAACCACTAATCCACGCGCCTCTACAATATGACATTGATATAGACTCTATTATGAGATAAAGGCAATGGGTGGTACAGAGATGGTCTGTGTACTGTTTCGCAAATGAACACCGGAAACCGAGCATCAGTTTACACATTCATTGATTACAATATAACACCACTTTCACGAAGTAAATGAAAATAGCCTCATAGTCGCATTTCTTTTGACATCAATGCATACAAAAAGAAATCTGCTTTATCATGCGATACAAAATTTTCCGATAAAATTCACTTCATTTGTACTTAGTAAAGGAATTTATCTTTCTACAACATCATGCCTTAATCAGTTTCAGTGTTTATTAATCATGGTCATTATTTAATGTAATTTTCAAGCATCATTGTGCATGTTCGTTATCGTTTAATGCTAATTAACTGCACCCACTTAATCTTGCATCTTTATCAGAAATAATTCAAATCTTTCATCATCAGTATTGGTTTTACACCGTATCTTGCTAAGCCAGATTAAATTGAATATCGCGTTATGCAAAAACACTTTCTTTCTGTATCACTCGCATATATCTTTCTTTATATCCATCTCTCATGCTATATTTCGTTGTAGGCTCTCCAGGTTTCAGTTTTATAGAAAAGCGTAAGTATTATTTATTAATAAGCGCGGTCGCAAGAAACATTGCCAAAATATTAAACACAAAAGTTATTTGTAAGCACCATAACCATTTAATTATTAAGCACGATTAATGAATTACGAAGAACAGAACAAGATAGTAGCCACACCAGTTCTATATCAAAGAGCAATTTCGATATAGACAGCGGAAGACAAAATTATACAGCAATGGACACCTTATTATTTCAATGTTCACACTGCATTGTTATCGTAAATTGTCAATCGGTAATGCTACGAGCCTCGCTATTTAGAATGTCCTCTTTCCGCCAGGCATATTGATTCTCGTCTATAACCACTAATATGTGTTATAAAATTAATACAATACAACGGAAAATTATAAGGACTATAATTTATAATGTGCTGTATCGCAATGTCTATATATAACACTTGCTGTTTAACTTACAGCAAGTCATCACGAAACCATGAGCCTGACTCATCAACATGCTAGGTAAAACGCCTACGTATCTCTCGCATCTCATCCCCCGTTTGATATTCAATATATAGTGCTTCCATAAGATCACCTACAAGAAACACCAGCCCTAACGTTTCGAATTGGATTAACACTTCCGTCACGATTCGACAATAGATCTTGCCTTGATTATGCAGCTGGTATGATATAACCATTATTCAACTGTATTGCTGACAGACGATAAAACTAAATATATAGAATAAATATCTCAGCGATTATATTTATTTGTGTTTACATGTGTAACAGTGTACATGCGTACGCGCGTGTGTACGTGTGTGCATGTACGTATACATAAGGATACTATGCGTATATTATATAATATATATATATATATATTTATATTTATATATATATATATTATATATATATATATATATATATATATATATACACATACAACTATATATATATATATTATATAATATTATTAGAGACAAAACCACTATTTTGCAAAACAAACAAGGAAAGACTTAATCAATACATAAATTTAATAATAGTAATAAACAAAAACCGCCACTACAATTGTTTCTTGTCTTGATCGACAATCTTCAGGTGGACTTCCAATCTAAAATATCAATATTTTAAAATATAAATATAATTTTAAAATAATTAAAGTATGAATGAAAAAATATAAATATATAATCCATATATAACCTATATATAATCCATATATAATCAATATATAAACAATATAAATAAAATAAACCTATCAACAATTAAATATAAAATATAAAATATAAAATATAAAATATAAAACAAAACAAAAAATAATAATAATATAATAATAAACTATATATACACCCATACACATATACCTAATTATATATAACCATATCTAACTACATACACTAAATCACACCCCTATATATATATCCCTATACATACACATAAAAACGTCTAGGCAACTATAAATAAATAAAATAGCTAAATACTTCAACACAATACTTATTCATACTCCCACACACACACACATACAACCCACATTCACGCTCTAGAAAACGGACATCACTTAAAATTATGAACGGAGAAATGGAATAAATGGAATTAAAAATTATATTCACTTGGTAAAACGAACACTACTTAAAAATTATGAATGAAACAATGCAATAAAACAACAGACATCGCAAATAGACACAAATTACTACGAATTCCTTAACAAACCTACCATGATAAACCAAAACTCATAAAAACATATAATGATAAAATCTCCCTTTACTAAACTCTATAACATACCTATATAGCAATCCCCCTAACCTAAACATTCACACACAAATACACACACGTAACCACACACCCACGACATATACAAATACCCACACCACTTACACATACCTATACATACATATAAACCTCAACATATACTCCAAAAACCCACTCAACCCCACACAGACAAATAAACACAAAAAAATTATGAATGGATTCTTTTTAAAACTACCATGATAAGCTAAAACTCACAAAACATAAATGATAAAACCTCCCTTTACTAACACTATAACATACTTATATAGCAATCCCTTTAAACTATACATTCACACACAAATACACACACGTAAACCACACAACCATAACAAATACAAACACCCACCCCACTCACACACACCCACAAGTACATATAAGCCTCAACATATACACCAAACAAAATTACTTTACCAAGGAACTTAAGTAATTTGTGTCTATTTGCGATGTCTGTTGTTTTATTGCATTGTTTCATTCATAATTTTTAAGTAGTGTTCGTTTTACCAAGTGAATATAATTTTTAATTCCATTTATTCCATTTCTCCGTTCATAATTTTAAGTGATGTCCGTTTTCTAGAGCGTGAATGTGGGTTGTATGTGTGTGTGTGTGGGAGTATGAATAAGTATTGTGTTGAAGTATTTAGCTATTTTATTTATTTATAGTTGCCTAGACGTTTTTATGTGTATGTATAGGGATATATAGGGGTGTGATTTAGTGTATGTAGTTAGATATGGTTATATATAATTAGGTATATGTGTATGGGTGTATATATAGTTTATTATATATTATTATTTTTTTGTTTTGTTTTATATTTTATATTTTATATTTTATATTTTATATTTAATTGTTGATAGGTTTATTTTAGTTTATATATTGTTTATATATTGATTATATATGGATTATATATAGGTTATATATGGATTATATATTTATATTTTTTCATTCATACTTTAATTATTTTAAAATTATTATTTTTATATTTTAAAATATGATATTTTAGATTGGAAGTCCACCTGAAGATTGTCGATCAAGACAAGAAACAATTGTAGTGGTGGTTTTTTTGACTATTTATTAAAATTTTATGTATTGATTAAGTCTTTCCTTGTTTGTTTTGCAAAATAGTGGTTTTGTCTCTAATAATATTTTATAATATTTTACTATAAAATTGGATTTAATCCTAAATCTGATTTTGTCCTGTAAATTTGGATTTATTCCCTAATATTTATTATTTATATAATATTGATAATTTTGTATATTGAGTGTAATACCTCAATTTCGTAAATTATGGATTTTACAGGTAAGATAGAACCGCTGTTTGGGATTCATCTTTGAAAGATATTCCTATTCCTTCTAGAAAGGAATTTATCTTGAAACTTGTTAATAATGTTAAAGATTTTATTTCTAGAATTAAATGGAAAGCTTTTTACTATAATTTTTATTTATTTAATGATATTGATAGTAGGAATGATAATTTTACCTCTAAATTTAAATCTAGAAAGGAACCTCCATTTAAAGAATTACAATTACTTGAAGATAGTATATGGAAGGTGGTAAAAAATATTGAATTCCATAAATACCCAAATAGAAATAATGAATATTTAAGGAATTTAGCAATTAAAATTAAAGATGAGAAATATGGATGGTATTATAGTACAATCTGATAAAAACAAGGAACCTATATAAATTAGATGTTAAATTATATGATAAACTATTAGGAAAAGAAATAATTAAAAAATATAAAATTGTTCCAGATGATATTCTTTATAATATTAATAAGGCCTCTAAAGTAGTAATGTTAAAATATGAGTTGGATAATAAAACTGAACCTTATGTACCTTTGCACCCCAGAATTACTTTTAAAGACCATAAAGATAATTTTTATTCAGACCCTAAAGTTAGATTAATTTGCCCATGTAAATCGGACCTAGGTAAATTAAGTAAATTTATTTTAGATAAATATATTGATAGGTTAAATAAACTTAATTATTTAAAATTATGGTTTAGTAATAATAATACATTGAAATGGTTTAATAATATTAAAGATAAAAATCGTTATAAATTTATTCAAATAGATATAGATAATTATTATTCTTCTATTAATGAAATTGTGTTTAATAAAGCGCTTATTTTCGCAATGAATAAAGTGGGTATGTCACGGGAAGAAGTTAATGTAATTAAAATGGCTAGGAAATCGCTAATTAAATATAAAAATAAATTATGGGCTAGGAATGATACTAGAGATTGTTTTGATATACCTATGGGAGCACCAGATTCTGCACAGGCTACTGATTTAGTAGGTATTTTTCTTTTATCTGAACTCCAATTAGAAAATCTTAAGATAGAGGGTTTATATAGAGACGATCTTCTACTAGTTACAAAGAATTGTACTAATAGGAATCTAGAAGTATATAAGAAAAAACTATATAGTTTCTTTAAAAGATATGGTTTAAGTATTACTATATATAAGGAGAATTATAATGTTAATTATTTAGATGTTAATTTTAATCTTATTACAGGTAAAAACAACCATATCATAAACTTAATGAGAACCTTAGATATATAAATGTTAATAGTAATCACCCATTTTCTATTAAAAAATCGTTGATTAATAATATAAGTAAACGTATTTCATTACTCTCTTATGATATAGAGATTTTTAATAAACATGCTAATTATTATAATGAGGCCCTTAGAGGGGCAGGTTATAATAGGAATATTAAATTTTATAATATTAGTGATAAAATTTAATTGATAATTTTCGAGATACTTCTAATAATAATTATAATTTTGTTAGGTTTAGTGGTAAAAATAATAGATATTATAAAAAAAATAATAAAAATGATAAAAATATAAATAAGAATAATAATAATAATAATAATATAATAATAATAATAATATAAATAAGAATAATAAAAATTAAAATAAATTTAATAATTATTATAATAATTATATTGATAAAATTAATAATATTAATAATTCCTTAATGCTGTACATAGATATAATTTTGATAATAATTTTATAAAATAAAGAATTATAAATATATTTATAATAATGATAATAATAATAAGGTTATTAAGAATAAAATATGGTTAATATGTTCCTTATGGAGATCAAGTAAAAACGAATATTATTAAAGAGATTTTAGATGTTATAGAACTGTTTATTAGAGATAATCGTAAATATAGAAACATTTTCTCTTTTAATAATTTTGGAGTTGGTTATTCTACCACTAATAATGTTGGTAACATTATTTCTTCATTTAATAAATATAAACTGAATAATTTTTATAAAAAGAAATTATTTGATAAAATATTAATAATGATAAGACTTATATTAATTGTACATGTAGAGATAAATCTAATTGTATATTAAATAATAATTGTGATATTAACGATGTAGTGTATAAATGTATAGTTACATTACATGATAATAACTTTAAGAATAATAATTACCCAAAAGCGGTTTATATAGGTTCTACTTCCTCAAAAATAAAACTAAGAATCGCACAACATATGAATTCTTTTAAAAATAAAAACTTAATCAACTCAACCGGACTTAGTAAGTACATTTGGAGTCTTAAATCACTAAATATTAATTATAGTTTAATTTGGGAAATAATTTGTAAAACTAAATCATATACTATAGGAGCTAATTGTTGTTATTTATGCTCTAATGAGTTTAAAGAAATTTTATTTTATAAGTATGATAATTTACTTAATACTGGTGAAGAGCGCTAAATAAAATGCAGACATAAGTTACTTTACCTATATAATAAGTTTCATGATAAATAGCAATAATAGTTCCCTATTAGGTTACTTTAGTTTAGTTTAAATTAGTTTAGATAATATACTTTTTGGTTATGTAGTCTAGGCTTTAATTATAGTTAGTCTTTATTGATATTTCTTTGTTTTAATTAGTTCATTTTTAATGTATATTAATATAACAGTTTATGGTATGTTAAAACTTTAATAATTTATATTAGATTTTTTTATTTTCTTTATTTATATATTTTTTTATTTTTATTTTATTTTATTTTATTTTATTATGTATTTTTATTATGCATTTGTTATATGTATTTTGGAGGATATATTTATATGTTGATGGGTGTTATTTAGTGGTGTTTTTATTGAGTTTTGTATGTATGTGTGAATGTTTACGATCCCTTTGTTTTTTGTTTTTTATTTGGTATGTTGAATTGACAGATTTTATTTGGGTATTGTCTGTTATAATAAAGTATACACACCCATAACAAATATAAGTGCCCACTTCATTCGCGCGTACCTGGAATTGCATGTGAGCCTCAACATATACACCAAACGGCCACTCCCGCCCTATACGGACAAATAAACACATACATCCCCAAAAATGGGCGTAATCCCACTCACACCAATCATATGTATACAATTATACACACTAGAATAAAACATAACTAACCCAAATATACAGAACATATTAAAAATCACCAACAAACCACCATCACAAATGAAACCTACACCCATACAATGACAAAACTCCCCCCTCTATACCCAATTTACACCCACATAGCAATCCCAATATATTCATCCATACATGGACGCACGTGTGTGAAGCACATGCACATAATAAATACGTAAAACCCCCCAATACACACTCATATACATACGTATCAAGCTCGACATCCACAGCAATACGCTTACACCCACTCACACCCAGATGGGTGAATTGCACAACCAGGGAACGCACACACACACGTGTGCGTATTTTGATTGTGCAACTCGCCCATATGCATGTATGCGGGCGCGATTACATTGTTGCACATATCGAGCCCAACTAGCATGCATATGTACATGTGAGGGGGTACACGTACATGCCGTGCGCGTGTACCCCCTGCATTTATACCCGTGCGTGAATATACACATGGAGACTACCACACAGGTACAAATGTGTATAGTAATGGGAGCCCCATCACTACACTCAATGTATACTCTCACCCATCCGCACGGATTGAAAGCGAATTTCCGGTGTATATGTTGAGGCTTATATGTAGCGCTGTGGAGTTGAACGTCGTTTAAATTGTGAATGAATGGGTGGAGTTGGGAATTGTAACCGGGTGGTGGGCTAGCGTTGCTTGGAATTGGGAATGGAATAGTGTAGTAGTAAGGTAGGCATCGAGAATAGATTTGGGTTACTGCAAGTTGTTTGTTAGAGCTGCTAAGATGAGCTAAAGCTCATAATTGTATATAATAATTTATTATGGTAGTTTTATTAAAGAATCCATTCATAATAATTTTTTTTAAGTAGTGTTGGTTTGCCACGTGGATATAGTTTTTAGTTCCATTTATTCTATTTCTCCATTCATAATTTTAAATGACGTTTACTTTCCATGGCGCGTATTCTTTTTTTACATAAGTTATATTTCTATGGTAACGTAATTTTGGTTTGGTTTTTTTAACGGCTAAGAATTTAATTTCACTTCATAATTTGAAACTGACTTGTAAGTATGTATTTTATTTCTCCTTATGTCATATTGTTATTTTTGATATTCTGGTTAATTACGATGTATTTAATGTTGTTTTTTATTGGAGTATTTATGTATATGAGATTGTGTGTGAGATTTTAGTTGTATAATTTATTTATCTGTATGAGTGTGGGTGTGTAAATATTGTTGTATATATCGAGTTTAGTGAGTATGTATATGCGTATATGTGAGGGAGTATATGTATCTGTTGTGTGTGTGTGTTTTGCGTGTGTGTGTGTTTGTGTGTGAATGTGTATATGGGTTTGTTATTTAGGTTTTGGGATGTATGTGTTAATTTGTCTGTGTGGGGAGGGAGTGGGTTTTTGGTGTATATTGAGGTTTATAAGTTAGTATAGGTATGTGTATAAGTCGTGGGTCTGTGGTTTACGTGTGTGTTTTTTTGTGTGTGAATGTTTAGGTTAGGGGGATTGCTATATAGGTTTGTTATAGAGTTTAGCAAAGGGAGATTTTATCGTTATATGTTTTTAAGAGTTTTGGTTTATCATGGTTTTTTTTAGGGAATTCGTGGTAATTTGTCTATTTTCGATGTTGGTTGTTTTATTACATTGTTTCATTCATATTTTTGAGTGGTGTTCGTTTTGCCACGTGAATATTATTTTTAATTCCATTTATTCCATTTCTCCATTCATTATTTTAAAAGATGTTCGTTTCCAGAGCGGTTATACTTTTTATACATATGTTAAGTTCCTTGGTAAAGTAATTTTGTTTGGTGTATATGTTGAGGCTTATATGTACTTGTGGGTGTGTGTGAGTGGGGTGGGTGTTTGTATTTGTTATGGGTGTGTGGTTTACGTGTGTGTATTTGTGTGTGAATGTATAGGTTAAAGGGATTGCTATATAAGTATGTTATAGTGTTTAGTAAAGGGAGGTTTTATCATTTATGTTTTGTGAGTTTTAGCTTATCATGGTAGTTTTATAAAAGAATCCATTCATAATTTTTGTGTTTATTTGTCTGTGTGGGGTTGAGTGGGTTTTTGGAGTATATGTTGAGGTTTATATGTATGTATAGGTATGTGTAAGTGGTGTGGGTATTTGTATATGTCGTGGGTGTGTGGTTTACGTGTGTGTATTTGTGTGTGAATGTTTAGGTTAGGGGGATTGCTATATAGGTATGTTATAGAGTTTAGTAAGGGAGATTTTATCATTATATGTTTTTATGAGTTTTGTTTATCATGGTAGGTTTGTTAAGGAATTCGTAGTAATTTGTGTCTATTTGCGATGTCTGTTGTTTTATTGCATTGTTTCATTCATAATTTTTAAGTAGTGTTCGTTTTACCAAGTGAATATAATTTTTAATTCCATTTATTCCATTTCTCCGTTCATAATTTTAAGTGATGTCCGTTTTCTAGAGCGTGAATGGGGGTTGTATGTGTGTGTGTGTGGGAGTATGAATAAGTATTGTGTTGAAGTATTTAGCTATTTTATTTATTTATAGTTGCCTAGACGTTTTTATGTGTATGTATAGGGATATATATATAGGGGTGTGATTTAGTGTATGTAGTTAGATATGGTTATATATAATTAGGTATAAGTGTATGGTGTATATATAGTTTATTATTATATTATTATTATTTTTTTTTGTTTTGTTTTATATTTTATATTTTATATTTTATATTTTATATTTAATTGTTGATAGGTTTATTTTAGTTTATATATTGTTTATATATTGATTATATATGGATTATATATAGGTTATATATGGATTATATATTTATATTTTTTCATTCATACTTTAATTATTTTAAAATTATTATTTTTATATTTTAAAATATTGATATTTTAGATTGGAAGTCCACCTGAAGATTGTCGATCAAGACAAGAAACAATTGTAGTGGCGGTTTTTTTGACTATTTATTAAAATTTTATGTATTGATTAAGTCTTTCCTTGTTTGTTTTGCAAAATAGTGGTTTTGTCTCTAATAATATTTTATAATATTTTACTATAAAATTGGATTTAATCCTAAATCTGATTTTTTCCCTGTAAATTTGGATTTATTCCCTAATATTTATTATTATATATATATATATATATACATACATATATATATATATACACACATACAACTATATATATATATATATATATATATATATATATTATATATATATATATATATATATATATATACGTATACATATATGTATATACCACGAGCTGCTTTTCAGTTGCCGTCTAGCAAATGCACTCACAAGGCTTTGGTTGGCCCGAGGCTATAGCAGAAGACACTTGCCCACGGTGCCATGTTAGGCAGTAGGTCTGAGCCCGGATCCATGTGGTTTGGAAGCAAGCTTCTTAACATACAGCCACGCCTGCGTGTGTATATATATATATATATATATATATATATATATATATATATATATATATATATATATATAATTAATCAAAGGATATACTAAGTATGTCTACCGGCTGGAAATAAAAGTGAAAACTTATTTAAATCACTAAAATACACTGATAATAACTTAACTACAGAAATCAACCGTCGGAATGGAAACGAGCTACGGCGATCTTTCAGGATAGGCTCAAGTATTTGGATTCACATGGAACGGTTTCTGGACTGGCAAAATTGCCTAGCTTTCTTCAGCAAGCGTTACCATGAGAGAGAGAGAGAGAGAGAGAGGGAGGGAGCGAGTGAGTGAGAGAGAGAGAGAGAGAGAGAGAAGAGAGAGAGAGACCCAACCCATCGTGTCGAATCCTCCGCTGCAAGTAATTCGTTATGCGCCGAAAAGTCATGGCAGCCATCAATGTGAAAATAATTTCAATGCTGACCAAGTAATTTTTCCCGTGAATTATCCACATAATTCCTACCAGGATTAAGACCGAGTCTGAGCCAAGCCTAATATAATAAGTTTCTTTGTCCTAGATATCGGATGGATGTCAAGTGTGTTATTCCACAGCTGTAGCCTAATGTAATAATTACGGAAATTCTCCCTGCGATAGATTAAGAAAAGAGAGAAATTTCAATTAGGTTTCTATTCATATCTGCTACGTAATTATCCCTACGAGAACATAATAAATATAGATAATTTAAACAATTAATTTTTTATATAATCAAATTTGAATAGATAAAAGAATTGTTGTTTTGAAGATGTAATTATTTATATATTTTTTGTAGTAGTTACACGTAGAAGACTTAGATATTTAATTATATACATTTATATACACATAATTTATTATCGCATGTTGTGATGACAAGAGACTATCTTGGGCATCAAAGGGTTTCAATTGATATGTGTTTGAAATATAATGAAGTGAATTTCAATGGTTGTGGATTGCACTTACACGACTGCATCGTTCGTTAAAATGTTTTTGTTATTCTTTAATGGTAATTGATGTAAGATTGAATAATTAACGCTCACGCACATAATAGAGACGTTTGAATTTATTTTTACAATCCAGCCGTCCTTCCAGAGAGGATTTCGTCTTTCCGAACCGATGGAACCTGAAGTGACTTATATATAATTGAACTGTAATTATGTATATCAGAAAAAAAAACATAAATATAAGTCGAAACAATTTGATGGGCTTTTACTGTTTATATAATTATTTATATTATGTTATTTTATTTATCATATTCATAGTATCTTATGTCATATTCTAATATAAATAAATTATGACTATCAATAGAATATATCTATCTTTATATATATATATCTTATATACAAACACTCATACACGCAAATATGGTCAAAAACTGCCCTCAGAATGATATTGAACTCGCAAAACGATTTCTAAATGAACAATCAATAATTATTTGTCATTTTGTTTTCTAGAGTATATTGCAATTCAAATCCAAACCTAAATTACTCACATATGCACTTTTCTCGTTTGTTCAATTCTGTTTCCATTTCTTGACATCCATCCAACTTATTACTTTGGGCTTGATTCAGATTCGATCTTATACCTGGTAGGAATTATATTGATAGCGGGTTTACTACTTGTAACCTTAGGTATCCACAAGTTTTCAGCGGGCTTTCAAATGCTTTGAACCCTCCTGGAAATGCTTGCTCTTCCTAAGAGACAAACTTTCTGTAGGAGCTCTACCGGGCATTATCTTTCAATCTCCATCAACCATTTGTATATATCTTGGCTTACTGTTCTCAACACACCAATTATTATTATTATTATTAGTAGTAGTAGTAGTAGTAGTAGTAGTAGTAGTAGTATTAGTAGTAGTAGTGGTGGTGGTGGTGGTGGTGATAGTAGTAGTAGTAGTAGTAGTAGTAGTAGTAGTAGTAGTAGTAGTAGTAGTAGTATATTCCATGGAAGTTGACTTTGCCCTTCATCCATTAACGGTGGATGAAATAAGTAGCAGTTAAATATTGGATTCGATATATCAACTAGCCCCATCCGACCAAAATAGTAAAAAGATTAACATTATGATTACTGTATTTTATTTCTATAAGCGTGGTTTTGTTTTAAAAGTAAATGTATTTGACACTTAGCGATTAGTTATCCGTTCTGAGTTTCAACATTTCTACGACACCTGCTCATGTCATATCGCCCAGTGTGCTAATAGAGACATAATCGGCTAGACGAAGTCTAAACTAGCACTCCTATGAAATGAACACGATTACAAGGGTTGCTGGATATCCAACTTCACGAACGAATATAGGAAAAGAAACGGTCATTCTAGTACAGGGATAACAGAGAGTAACTTTAGAAGTGCCTAAAGTATTATGTCCTTATTGCCTACAGGGGGCTAAACATAGAGGAGACAAACAACGACAGACAAAGGGAGCAAGCCTATTATATCGACTCCAGTGCGTAACTGGTACTTATGTAATCGACCCCGAAAGGATGAAAGGCCGAGTCGACCTCGGCGGAATTTTAACACAGAACGTAACGGCAAACGAAATATAGTTAGTCAGTTCGCCCAGCGTGCTATCGATTTCGTCCGCTCGCTGCCCTTAAGTGACTAAAATATTGGACATGGTCTTTCAGTGAGTTACGCCTAAATGATGTGGGGATCAAATTTCTCGTGTAACATCTAATATACGTATTGTATTGAATTCAATGTTTATTCATGTTTCTAGACGCTGTATTGTAGGAATATTTGGGCTTACTGGCGAGAAGCATATTGTGTCATTACTTATTATGATTTGGTTGATTCTGCCATTTAACAATATCCTAGTGATTAAACTATTCGATTTTGAAATCGACTCGGATGTATTTTTTTTTTTATTTCGAGTTACTGTACATACAATAATTCACTGATCAACCAGCCTGGAAGCTTTTAAATGGTAAATTATGGAGTTATATATTGTAAACAAATCTACCTAAAATAATGCCGACCCAAATATCTAAGATTACTTTTTTATTTCCCTACTCATAGGAAACAGACGGGTTTACCGCGGCTGAATTGCCTTCAAACGCAGGTTGACAGGTTTAATCTACACCACTATGGCTACAAACGCAGTTGGTACTACTGCTAAAATTCTTTGAGAACTATCTTCTATGATACTGCTTGCAAATATACTATAATTATTTTCACCATGTTTCTTCTAGCTGTCATGAAAACCAATATTTCATAATTATGTTATAAACTATATAAATATTATATCGCAAGCGAGATGTAGCTCACTGCTTTCAACCAATCTATAAGGTAAATATTTAAAACTAATCATTTCTGTTAATGTTCCTCGATACGAAATCTCTGCAATTTCGGTTAGCTTTAGTCATATTTTGTAGTAGAAATGTTGTAAATGGGTGAAAGGTTTTTCAATATATATTTAATCATATGCAGAAATTCGTTTGTAGATATTTGTACACATCTAACTAGGAATTAAATGACACAGTATTCATATTGAGGTATCCGTTTACTAGAGGTAAAATACTCGATTGGATTAGATATTTGACTTTTTGTGGTCTTGGCCCTTCGTTCAAGTAAATTTGGGGACATTGTCTGCTGCAGCAGCAGTTATCAATCGCGTATGGATTTAATAATATCAATGGTTAAATCTTGTGTTTTACACTACGTGTACCGGTATTTTTCTGTGTCCAATGTTAGACGAAGATAGCGGGGATAAATATCGCTTCGGAATGGATTCCTCGTGAAGCTCTTAATTTGAGGGGGATAGTTATTCATCATATGATACAATTATCAAACATATGAGAATGGCAACGGCCCAAAGGAGAGGCAAAGGAAAATGGATATCAACCTGCTGATGAAGAGACTATTAAAGCTACTGCTATTGCTGCTGATGATGATGGTGATGATAGTAGTAATGGTAGTGGTGGCGGCAATGGCTGCGGTGGTGATGGTCGTTGTGGGGAGGAGGAGGAGGGGAGTCATGAGGAATGTAAAAACGCCGTTGGTGACGACGAAGACAAAGGCGACGATGGCAATGCTGATGATGAGTATAAACATAAGCAAAAACTAGAAATCTGACCAATGGAACCTTATAGAAATTTTGAAACACGGAAACACCCAAAAGCAAATCTTGTTTATTACAATCGCTAATTTATTCACTTACGGGGCATATGGCTCGCAACGATATCATCCTGAAAATAATGATGACCCTTTACTTATCACTAAAATTACCAAGCAACGAAGCCGGTCAGAAATTTCTTGAATGGCTCCTTATTTTTAAAGTCAAGGTCAACAGCAATAACTCTGTTTTCAAATCAACTAACTTAGTAATTTTTGGAGCTAATTCATCTTCAGTTCTAACAATATCTTAAAGTATAATGCCTCCGAGCTGTGTCTTTCTAAATATTACCGCAGTAGATTGCTTCCGCGTTTGACTTATATATTCACTCTTACAACGATTTTAAAAATAGCAAAATGAATATAATATTCTCGTAATTGTAAATCAATAGCTGTGTTTACCAATTAAGATATTAGGGTTCTGTGCGATGCTTAGCGCTGAAATCTTTCCAGAAATATCTCAATAATTAGATTGTTTCCGCAAACTCATTAAAAATTAGCTGAATCTATCTTACATCTGCTACCATGGGTCTTTAACTGAAAATAGCTTTCTTTTTATTACCGTTTAAAAGAGAGAAATTATATTTTTATTTACTTTCTAATTAACAATTTAACCTCTTTATTGTGGCAATAAAATTAATTTATTGTTGATAAAAATGTTATATCAATAAACCTTTTGTTCCTGTGCTTCATGTGAAAGAAATTAAATAATTGCCAGTCGTTATACATACATGCATATATATGTATGTGCGTGTTTGTATGTGTGTAGATAGATATATAGATAGATAGAGAGATAGATAGAGATAGAGAGAGAGAGAAACTTTAATATTAATTCTCATTTACGTGCGTGTAGTCCAATATCAACGCTGTTATGATGGATCGGTATTTTATCGCAAATATATCGCTGTCACTTTTTATTGCTTCAAACCTTTTGTTGAAACTTAAGAAGTACGTGTCCAAGAAATATCGATTCACACAAAAATATATGGATTAAATATTTGCGATGATGTTCACCGAGTTTGTACTGTCGCTAGATTCCATAATGATGTACTATACTAAAAATGTGCTTCTTGTATCATACTAATTCCATGACCTTTCATACACGTAACGTGCGTAGATTTTAGGTTAAATATATTAATATTTAAACACTTACGGTGTGGTTATAAGATAATGGCAGACTGCTTTGACGCACTTTCTAGTCTCGTTTGCTTATTCCTCCGATTTCACATTTTTCAATAAAATGTTTGGCTGTTATAATACTTGTAAACAGGAAAAATATGTTAACTGTTTCCAACAACGGATTAAACATTGACTTTTTCTGTGATGCTCATTATTTTTGTTGAGCTGTCTATTTAAAACTTGATGTAAATGCATTGTATCATATAACTAGATTTAGGAGGACCCCCGAGGATATGTGCTTCAGTGGCACAACATTAATATTTTCCTAATCATATAAAGCGGTTGACCTTAGCCTATGTTTATTTAACTTGGAGGAGAGAAGGATAATCTATAAAGTACTACAACTGATATTCCCAATACTGGATTTCATTTGGAGTTCGTGATTGAAAGCGGCTATAAAAAGGTTAGTAATCCTGCCATCTGATATATATAGAAGGTGTATTTTTTAGTTTGTAAACTATAAATATACTCAACTAATGCCCTGAACTGTAAATATTTACGTTAGTAAATTGATTGCATCAAATACGACAGCGTGTAACAAAACTGTTAACGCTGTAACCAGATTGTGCTTTGGGAACATTCAATGATTTCGACGTCAAGAAATGTTTGCCTTCAATTAGAATATGGTGACCAAGTCTTTTAATTAGCAATTCCCTGAGAATATACCGCAGTGATTTGTAAATTTATTTAATGCACTTGAACCCACATGATGGGGTGATTGGACAGCAACTGTTTATCTTTCTTTCTTTTATCTTTTACTTGTTTGAGTTATTAGACTACGGTCATGATGGGGCACTGCCTTGAATTTTGTTTTTAGTCGAATAAATCGAGCTCAGTACTCATTTTTTAAACCGGGTACTTATGCTATCGGTCGCTTGTCAATAGGTGATAGGGGAAGGAACACAGACCCACACAAATAAATAGATTTACATACTGAACCAGGAACCATGTGGTTGGGAGACAAGCTTCTTACAACAGCAACTCCACTACGAAATTTTAATGAAGTCCACAAGAGAAATGTGTTGTCCGCTATAATTACTATTGATTTACTCACAATGACATTAATTTTCAAGTCGATATCATTGATATCAGTATTTGAATGTTATCTTAGTTTTACAACCATAAAATGATGGCAGAAACAGTTGGCTAAGGCGGGAGTTAAACGCAGAACGTAAGGAGCTGGAACGCATGTTGCAAATCATTGTTTTCTCCATTTTTCCCATCCAGTTTACTTTATCACAGTTTATAATTGTTTCTCGTTAGAGGTCCCACCGATATGACGAAAGAGTTTTAGTCGATTCCATTCTCCTCATTACCCGATTAGTACTTTCCTTTATCGACCCCAAAGGATTGAAAGCAAGATTTCAAATCGGTAATTAAATAACAGAGAGAACTTACTTCGACTCTGTAGCGATTCCGCCAGACCACAATCCTTATGGCAGTTAATAAGATCAAACGATAGGCTTAACTGTGAAACAAAAACAAAATATTCCATTTGAAAACGCAAAACATCCCCTGTATCCAAGGCAAAAAGACTCCAGTCCACTCAAATCTATCTATTAGTAGGATATCAGTTTTTCTAGATTAGATATACGATCAGTATCTGTAGTAATGGAAATTATTCGATTATATCGACCAACACTCATTGATAATTTATATTTTAATCGACGTTAAAAACATGAAACGTAACGTCGAACCTGTCAGAATTTGATCTCTGAAAATAAATCGAAGAAACTAAGTGTGAATAGGCAAATAGTTTAGTCCAACACAGTCTCTATGGTTTAAATCATTAACAGCTTTAGGGAATATTTTCCATTAGATATTAGCGATATTACATTTATTATTACATCGATTGATGTATTTTTTTCTTGTATAAGACAGCTTGAAAATTGATGAGGTACACTTTGGTAATGTTTAGTTGTAGGACAAACATCATTTCTGTCATAAGCCTTCCCCATCAAACACCAATTTCTTAAATATAACGTTGTATAGTTCAGTAGATAACGACTTGTCACTTTCACCCTTGTCAATAAATTTAACAATTGTTTAAGAGACTCTGCATTGACCTTGAATCCCAACATAATAGATCATAATTATATGCTTCTTTCGATGCCATGTGATTTATTTCTAACATTATATTTGTCCTTCACACAGGGAATGATCTAACTGCCTGCGTGTCGCTTGCAGTATTGTTAACAAACGATTGATCAAAACAGAAATTCAGTTTCTACTATTGTTAAGGTTTATAACTGTCTTTCACAAAACAGTTGGTGTTACATTTTACTTTTATTTTATTAGTTACTTTTCGAGTTTTGAAGTGGTATGATGAGTATCTCAGACAATTTACTTTTGTCATGTCCATCCACAGAGAAAAAATGCCTTAAATATAATGTAAACCTCTTGTTAATATCTTTATATTGCATTTTAAGAATAAATCTTAACAGAAACAGGCTGTGCCTAATCTGCTGCTTCAACTCGTCTATGTGCCATACGATTATACTTTGCCATTATTACGTTCATTATGTTTGGGGTCGATAAAATGAGGACCAGCTCAGCACTGGGATCAATGTAATAGCTTTTCCTCTTACCCCGAAACTGTAGGCCTCTTACCAAAATGTGAAGCCGTTATTATGTTCATTATCAGTTGGACAACAAGCATCATGGCACTGAGTTGAAACAATGACTATATAACCATACTACAAGCACTATATATACATACAGTCATAAACAGCCATGAACTTATAGTCTTCCATCATACCATAGATACTTCTTTTACTATCATTTTATATGCTTCAGCCATTTGACTGCAGCCATGCTGGAGCACCGCCTTGAAGGTTTGTAGTCAAAGAAATCGACCCTAGTCTTTATTCTTTATAAGCCTAGTGCTTCTTCTACCGGTTTCGTTTACCGAACAGCGAAATTACGGTTACGTAAACACACAGACATCGGTTGCTAAGACAGACACAAAGACGCGCGCGCGCACACACACGTACACATATCATTTCTTTTTCATGTCTCAGTCATTTGACTGCGGCCATATTAGAGCACCGCCTTTAGTCGAGCAAATCGATCCCAGGACATATTGTTTGTAAGCCTAATACTTATTCTATCAGTCTCATTTGCCGCTAAGTTACTTGAATGTAAATACACCAGCATGGGTTGTAAACACACCAGCATCGGTATATATATATATATATATATATATATATATATATCGCGCTCACGATTCTACTGGCTCACCACCTTAACCTAAATGTGCAATAATAGATTACTCTTCATTATAATTTGAAGAGCTTTTGAATCTCCGTATCACACCGTAGACAAGCACCATATAAGCACAAATATCACGCACGCTATCCTCAAGAGGAGTGTAAAACTTCACACACTGTGGATACCCTAATTAGTTGATCTTCACAGGTGGATGTCAGTCCAAATGTCATTTTGAAAAGAAGGTAGTTGTCATTTTGAATTGTCACATGTTCTCCTCACAATAGAAGTCATATTTCACCGAAATCGTTTCCCATCTTAAAAACGGAAAACCACAATACCTTATGTATGTGTGACCTCAGTGTCGATTGTTCCTGTTGTTGAAATACTGAGTGAGGGTTAAATATTCCCCGCAACTTTTTCATACAATTACAGTCAATATTTGGAAAGCATTCAAAACATAGTAGTGTGAGATGGCATGACTCAATCTCACTGATTTATACTTTCAAGATTTGACAAGAAAAAAGTAAAACAGCGGAAAAAGAGTGTAATTTAGACAGCCGTTAAATGCATTAGTGTTCGATGTCAATATTTTTACAGTAATGGGGGAAGATGTTTTGTTTTTCCTTTATTTAATGTAATAAGCTACAGAGATAGATATTGAAGCCCTTTTCGAAATTATGCCACCTTCATATATATGCACTATACTGATTGCAAAACTTACATTGAAATCGAAACATTGCTTTGTTAATAAAGACAAATTATGTCACTAAATTAAATTAAATGCAACAGTATGAAGTATCCTGAAAAGAAAATCCGTTCTATATAAGCCTGCAGGTGTGAAACTTTTCATTTAGAATATTATTCATTAACAGAAATAAATAGACATTGATCATTACTTTCCAAATAATACAATAGACGTACACATTATATATGTGTGTGTATGCGTGTGTGTGTACATACAACATTTAGAGGAATGACCACTAAAGTGGAACCCTCTATGCTAAATATAGACGTCAAATCGCCATTAGCATGAAGAATGTGTTCTCAAGAAAAGGCAGAGTAATTTCCGGCCTCAGCGCGCCAAACTGAAGGTATGAAAAAATTGCACCCAAATATAAATGCAGAACTTTATACATGTTAATTTTTGGTTGAGCGTTCTGTATCTAGTTCTCGAAATTGCGTTTTGTAAACAACAGACTACCCTGATGATCTTGCAGGTGTCTGCGTGTTTTATATACGTAGATATTAACAAGTGAAACCAATGGTACGTAGGTAATCGTTGTTATTTCGTATGTTTAAATTTGTCTTGCTCATTTTTTTACATTTTGGTGTTTTGCTGAGACTTTTTCTTGAGAACACATTCTTCGAGGTAATGGCAATTTGACGTCTATGTTTAGCATATAGGGTGTCCATATCAGTGGTCATTCCTCTAAATTTTGTATGTATCACCATCCTTAATCTTCAGATTTTTTAAATATGCTAAGCCACTGGTTTTAATTGATTAACATCAATTCCTACACTTAGTATTTAATATATACATATATATATATATATATATTATATATATATATATATATATACAAAATGAGAAAATGGAGAAACATACCTAAATCAATCATCAATCATTAGTCTTGTTGGGTACCTCTCTAGCAGTATATTGGATATATATTATCCCATGGAGGGTTGAATTTACAACCCCTATCTCATTTCATAATATATATATATAATATATATATATAATATATATATATAATATATATATATATATATATATATATATATATATGCATATAAGCAACGTTTATTAACATCTCAATGTCATGTTGCTGTACTATCCATATCTAACTCTGGTAGAGTTTCGATTCCGTAAAACTAGTATAGTATCATTCGTTCTCTATCTCTATGATTTCATTTATGAAAATACAGCGTACCTGAAATCACATTGTTCAATGTATCCCCCATCCTTGATTTCTGTACGAATGCAACGTTTGCTCTGAAAGTACGTGTCGTGTACTGCTAACATGTCGAGTGACTGGAGAAAATTGTTTCAAATAGCTAAAAGGTATTAACTTCAATTTCTGTAGCCTCATTCATTATTGTATAATAATATGGATATCATATATTTATGTAACATTATTGTTATATTATAATAATATAAATAGTATATATTTCTCTTTTACCGTTGCTTTTATTGAATTATATTTTGCTCTAGCATTTACACTGAAGTTTTTACACTGGCAGTTTACGATCTGTAAAATGGATTCCACGAAGATTTTAACTAATTTGATCAAAGTTTTGCAAATTCCAATTTACATCAACAATTTACGAAAATGTTACTGATATTAGTAGATAGGTTACGTGAGAATAAGTTCTCTACTAAACACCGTCATAAAAACAGGAAATATAATTAGAACATACAGACTGGAGCAGTTAAAATGTAAAAGATCATATTCATAAGCTTTTAAATAAGAAATGTATATGAAATATCCTAAATTTTATATCGTAATATTGAACAGAAATGATTAAAGTTGTGAAACATATCCAGATGTTTTTAGAGAATGAAAATATACTTGGATTTATCCTCTGTCGAATTTAGAGGACACTGTGTATGAGAAAATATGTCCGCTATGCAACAAATCTTTGCATACCTGTTAAAAGCTAATTATGCGAAGTTAATTATAAACTTACGCAATATGAGAATGTACAGCAGAAATTTAATGTAGATTGTAACCTTTAATAGCGTAAGTTCACAGACGGTTTTATGCAAAGACATTATGCAAAAGTTAGTGCTCAGCCAGTATGTATGTATGTATCTACCTATATACGCACGTATCTTGGTAGGTAGGTAGGTAGGTAGGTAGGTAGGTAGGTAGGTAGGTAAGTAGGTAGGAAGGTAGGTAGGCAGACACGCAGGTAGATAGGCAGGCAGGTAGGTAAGAAGGTAGGTAGACAGGCAGGTAGGTAGGAAGGCAGGTAGGCAGGCAGGTAGGCATGTAGGCAGGCAGGTAGGTAGGTAAGAAGGTGGGTAGGTAGGCAGGCAGGTAGGTAAGAAGGTAGGTAGGTAGGTAGGTAGGTAGGTAGGTAGGCAGGCAGGTAGGTAGGTAGGAAATTTGGTAGGTAGGTAGGTAACTACGTGCGTACGTACTTACGTAGGCAGGCAGGTAGTTAGGTAGGTATTTTCTTTTACCCAACCCTTCAAATGTTCTAGTTTTGTCATATACGTTTTCCTAACAGATTTTGGGTTTCATCTTCCATCAACTCCTTTTTATGGACTTCATGTCCCCGCCACTATAAAATATATTTATTAAAATGTAAGACTTCCAGACTTTGCTTTGTTATCGTTCTTATTTTTTTTTAGAAAAATTAATATATATTTCCTGGTATAAAATATTTAACATTCATATGAACATAAAAAAATTATTCATTTCATAAGACAGATAAACCAATAAAGAACATAAATTTGCCAATATTCAATTTTCAACGTGCGCTTCTTTTATAGTTTTCGAAAAAACTATATAATTATTACTGTTTATTTATTAATAGGTTTCATTTTTCTATCATCTCCAGAGATTGACGTATTGACAAGCAAATAGTTAAAAGAAAATCTGACGAGGGAGACGATAACTTTTTTTTTACAAAAGAATACGTGATAGATAAATGGCAAATAATCTGGGTTACATAACATTATAACAATTCTTATCAATATAGTTCGTGACAAGTATAGTTATTGGCTATTTAAAAATGCCGTAGCCCTTCAAGGAAGCAAATATCATATGATGAAGGACAGAACATTTGGAATTGTTTGCAGCAGCCACGATTTAATTTGAGACGATAACATGTATAATTTTCGATGATATAGTGCTCGGTTTGATTCCATTTTGCAACAGTGCTTTCGACATGTGTCCTGTGCCGGGTTCTTAGAGAAATTTGATAAATCTTGAATATGTAGATGTACATATGTCTACATGTCACTAGTTCACGTAACCCGACGATTAGATACTGTCATACATCGGTGTCCACAATGCGCTTTGCATTGATTTAGATTTCAAACTTTCCACACCGCTGGCCAGAGCAGCAAGCCAGCATCCCGCCCCCATTGACCGGCAGGGTAGTCTGTCGCATGGGTACCTGTTTTAAAGCTGAGTGGACTGGAGGAATTGGATTTGTGGACATTTGCTCAAGAACAAAACGCGCCACTCGATCCGGGAATAGAACCCACAATCACTAGATGATGATTGCAACCTTTACCTACTATGACACGACTCTTCAGATATACATACATACACACACACACACACACACACACACACATATATATATATATGTATATATATATATATATATATATACACAGACATGACAGAAGTAGATGGACACCCCATAAAACATTGTTTTATGTTCATTTTAAGATGAAGAAAATAATATCTTGAATTAATGGACATTTTTACGTTGTACAGAAGAAGCCTTGGAACTGTCCAAATTTCAAAGAGGTCATACTGTCGGTGCATCTGAATGTGGTGGACTTACTCAGAGGAAAATTGAAGAAAACCTTGGGATCCCACTTTCTATAGTTAATAGGGTGATTGTGCAATTCACCAGTGAGGAGGAGGCCACATCAACCTGCCCCAGGCGACCAGGTCTCTCTGACAGGACCCATTTCCTTGTTAAGTAAAGAATTGAGGATAATCTTCTTTGAAGGCTTCTGGCGTAGCAGAACATAGCAGAAGTTGATCTCAGTCCCAGAACAGCTATCTGGTATCTCCACACATTTGGTTATTATGGCAGGACAGCAATAACAAAGCCACTTCTTTGACCAGCCACCCTCTAGCGGAGAAAAGATTAGGCCAGTGAGATGATGGAATGGCCGCTAGAATTTTGGGCCACTATCATATTCACTGATTAGTCCAGATTTGCTATATTTTCTGACGGTGATCGATTTTAGGGCTGCAGACTTTGTGATAAAAAAATTTACAAGGAAAGATTGCAACCAACAATGAAACAAGGCGACTATTCTGTTTTAGTCTGGGGGGGCAATTAGGGGTAATTGTCAATCAGAACAGATTGGGTGTGTCGGAAACATAAACTCAGATATATGTCTACCCATATTGCAGAAAGAACTCCTTCCAATCTTCTCCAATGGTGAAATGACTAAAGAAATCTCTTCTTTTGTGGAAACGGCGGGATAAAATATCTGACAGGAAAAAATAAAAAGCTGGTTAAGAAATTTGATGACATACTAGCAGATCCAGAGAGAATGCTTGAATGACTCACGAAAATGAAAAGTATCCTAATTCCCAAACCCACTGAAACGGCAAACCCAGAAAATTACAGACCAATAACGTTTCACCATACAATTTACAAAGCTTTTATGGCAATAATATCGCAGCGAATGAACAAGCATCCGGATGAAAACAACCCGCCCTTTTTTTCCAAACCATAATGGGTGATTTGCAGCATATTAGAAGGTCAGTGTACTTGATTTAGCGCAAAAAATCCAAGTTTTTTTTTTCCTTAGGGAAAATCGTGCGGATATTAATATAGACATTTACCATAATTTTGTTGTTATTTAGTCTCATATCAACCTTGTACAGAAAACCTACATTCAAAGACATTCCAGCCTTCAGTAAACCCTCTTTTTAGGGATGATCTAGGATACTACGTACAATCGGCGTGTGATTTATGTGGGGGATATTTCGGCTGCTATTTTTAGCGTGTCGAGCGATCATGTAAAGGTTCTTTGATTGGTTCAATTCCGTGATGAGATTTGTTTACACACACACACACACACATACATACATACATACATACATAAATACATACATACATACATACATACATACATACATATATATATATATATATATATTTCTCTCCTTGTTTTTTTCTGTGTCTCTTTCTGTAGAAGACCGTAGACTCGAAACGTAAAAGACTTTTCCTATTCCTGAGCGTTATACTAATACATCTGTTTGTTTTGGACACCACCTGTGTTCGTATTTTGTTGGTTTTTTCAAACTCTTCCTATATATGTATATATATGATTGACACTTATCAAACACGAATTTGGCCATTGTCACACTGTAACTTCTGATATTATTAATGTGTGCGTGTATATGTATATATTTATATATACATATATAATTAATAATATCAGGGTAGTAAAAACATTTTGAAATATTTACTACCAGTGGCCTAGCGTGTCAAAAATTGTCAGACTATATATTATTCATATAAATACAGCGTACATTTAAACATATAAGAGGTATCCTTCATAGGATTCCTTCTAGTGTGCAAGGAATCCTAAGACGGATACCATGTGATAAAGTAGACTGTATAGTTATAAATATATATATATATATATATATATATATATATCATCGTTTTCTCAATGGATCCGGAAGCTGTTGTTTGCAAACAGCAGTAGTAATTTTCTTCAGCTGAATACACGTCATTACCTAAATACGACAACTTTAACATGAACTTTTGTAGAAAGATTTTGTCGAAAACGTTAAGAATAAACCCTGTTCCATGTGACACATTCTACCAGTATCAGATGTTTTAAAGTGTTTAGTTTTTAAAAATTAATTAAAATATCTGGCCGCCAAATTGAATAGATCCCAATTATTATTATAACAAAGCTGCAGTACACTTTTTGCAATGTTCAATGATTAACATTCATTATCTTTCTTTTAATGAAACACTGAAACTTCATAAAACGATTTGTTAATACTGAATTAGTATTACATATTGAGTATAACAAGTATACAAATATTCATTTTGTAAGCACAATCTTAAATTCTCTCGATACTAGTGCACTTATATTTGAAACATGGGCAAGGTACACATAGAATATAATATGAATATAATTTTTGATTGAGAATTAATATATTGGTTACAAATTTTCGCCACTGGTCAGAATGTTCGCTATGGGGTAAGTGGACTGCGAGGACCCCAGTTCTCACTCGGTGCTGATTTTATCGACCCCAAACGGATGAAAGACAATTTGGCGCACGGCGAAACTTAAACGAAGAACATAAAGGAGGTAGAGATGACGCTAAGCATTTTGCTTGCCCTGCTAATGATTCTGCAAGTTCTCCGTTTTACATATGTGCATAAGACATTATTATTGGAGATCAATTCCTATTAATTGCACTCCGCATAATAACAACATCAGTACTCACATAGCTTTTGTGCCGAATATTTGTGTAATATATCAGAGCGGTCATATATGACATACATGTATTTTTCATTTAGGTGCAGTTGTGTGTTTCAATTCAATGTAATATATTTCAGGTTACATAGAGTGCTGATATATTTTGTCATTATACTAAAACCATTGTGTTCTGTATAATGAATAGATATTCATAACAATAGAGACCTGGAACTAATACTATATATACATGGGGTAACAATTATTTCATGGAAACAGCAGATAGCAATTAATTAATTATGAGTGGTAGTCTTGCTTTTAAATATTGTGCAACTAAACAATGACATTATTTTTTAAGATAACTCAGCCTAAAACAAAGCTTAAATTATTTTTAAAGTTTCAAATAGAATACAATATGAAAATACAAATATAAATACATAAATTATTGATCGTAATATCATATCAACTAATATTTTCATAACAGGGCTGGAACTTGCAAACTTTGATTGAATATAAAAGAAACAGTACAATACATATGAACAAAAGAAGCTTGAATGATTCATAAAAAGATAGTACAGCATGACGATATCTAACTGATTCTGCAGAATAATGAAAAACGCTACGATAATAATTATAGCTAAAAGTCACATTCATTAGGCGAGTACTCCAGTAGTGTTTCTAGGTCAATAGTGGAGAGGTTTTTGTGGGCAAAAGCATTGAAATCACGGTGTAAAACTAGCAGGGGACAAAAGAAAGAAATGCTTTGTTTTATCGGTTCTCTGTTTATTGCACTTAAGGAACGAGTATGTAACAAAAATGCAAACGTTTGCAACGGTGTTCGAATATATGTAAATCTTTTCAACTTAGTTCATGATTGCCCTCAAAAACATTTGCTTGATGAATAAGAATCATGCACAGTACCGATAAAGGATTAATTTCTGACCTTGAACAGGATCATATATTGCTCATTAAAAATTACCTCTCTATTGTACAGTTTGTCACGGATAATTCTAGCACAATAATACACGCATGATAAAGAAGCTGAATTTTTGAGGTGTGCTTCCGTATATCTTATCACTTCTCCTTTCCTGACCTCCGTTTATACCACGAATTTCTATCATAATATAATTTATGAATTCCCTGCAGTTTAATGATGTCAGCAATTCATGTGAGGAATTGTTTCTGTGTATATCACGTGATTTGTAATGAATGACGTGAATGGAGCGAAATGATTTGCATATATTCGCAGCAAACCGATTTCCTGTTTTAATAAAAATGAAGGGGTGCATGAATGGAAAGTCAAACCAGTCAAGGTCAAGCATTTTATAGGTAATTTGTCGATGTTTGAATGGTCGTTTTGTTGGTCACATTTTTCTGAGAAAATTCACACTAGTTTGAGTTGCATAAAATATAAACGTTGAAACGGATTCATCTGTCCACGGACGATTGAAACTACTTTAGTGCCCCTGAATATGAATATTGACTTTGATTAGATCCCATTAAATAGGCTGGCGATCTTTTGTTGAATATTACGTGTATGTATCTATGTATGCTATTATGTGTGTATGTATGTATGTATGCCATTATTCAGCTTTATTTCAATATCACTTGTCCATAGATAAAGAGCCAATTTCTAACTGAGAGCCAGGGCTCCTTCATCAGAATTTCCTCATCAACAACTGGGTGTTTTTATATGTATATATGCGTGCAGATTTATATGTTTTGTTTTGTCTTGTCATGGAGATAGTTGCATATCTTCACACGCTCATATATACTTAAATGATAAATTTCTAGAAAGTTTTACTGATGTTTACAGCTCCACTGATGTCTTGGAACTGTTGTCTTCGAATCAGCTCTTTCCTTTCTGGTTTTGAGAATCCAAATTCCTCAATATGTATGTATTTATGTATGTATGTAAGCATGTATGTGCATATTTATAAAGCGAGCGAGAGAAAGAGAGAGAGAGACGGGGAGAGAGAGATATATGAAGCGTATTCATAATGTCTCCGACTACTTCCGCCAACAGTAATGCTCCAAGATATTTTGTGCAGGTGATGGCGCCAGCTGCGCTTGCGGGAAAACTTTTGGTGTACATATGTATCTTTGCAATTATTTTAAACTGTCGTATGTCCAAACTTGGCCAAAAGCATTTTTTTCAGTATTTATATTTGATGAAAAAAGCGGCTTTTTGTCAAATTAATGTATCTCCTGCTGCTTCAGATGCCAAGATATCAAAAATTATCACAAAAAAATAAGTGTAGTACAACGGATTTGGAATGGAATTTTTTTCGTTTTCTGAAAAAGCAGCGTTTTATACTTACGACATTTGTGCATAATAGCAATGATGTGTGTGTGTGTATGTGTGTGTGTGTGTGTGTATTCGAGTATGTGTACCCACATTGTGTCTAGACTGACTATTTTAGGAATATGTCTAGGAATATGTTTGCGTATGGACATGCATGACATTATTTCTCTCTAAACCATGTATTTATAACCAGTCGGTATTTGAATGATGAATTTCAACAAACAATGGTCTGGATTCTCCTAAACAATAAACAGGAAACAAACCGAAATTACAAAAGAGAGACCAGAAGAATATGTTCTTTCAAAACAATTGGAAATTGTTATCCTACATCATGTCGCCTTTTATGTAACGAATGAATCAAGGTCAAAAGCAAATAACAATGGAAGATAGATAAACACATATAAACAGACATATAGATTATATATTATATTATATATATATATATATATACAGATATATACATATATATATAGACACACACACACATATATTATACATACACACACACACACACTATATATATATATATATATATATATATAGATATAATATATATATATATATATATATATACATATATATATATATTTATATAATTGATTTTACATGAATGTGTATACATATATATCATAGATTCACCCGTCGATTTCAGTATATAATTGTCTAACAGCATACTGTCTCTTGTTTTTAATTCTGGAGTCTATGTCTCTTATGTGACTTTAATCCTGCCAAAAAGAAATTCCACATATTGGACATGAGAAAGTATTGCTATTTATAGCATGTTAGTTCGAGAATT
>NC_043008.1:41128796-41138796 GCF_006345805.1 Octopus sinensis
ATAAAGTGAGTACCAGGTGAAGCTCAGAGCGATCTCATCGACTTAGCTCCTCCCTAAAACTTTCTCATCTTGTGTCAAAGCTTGAAACGTTATTATTCGCCTCAGTTGGAAGCTAAATGTTTTTTAGTTTGTCTTTGTCACTTAATATTTATCATATTTTTATATTAGAGATAATTATTGCGACGTCCACACATACGCAGATTCCAAATTATATGACCTTTGGAAGTGACATATAAAAATTATATATAAGTTATCTGGAGACTATAGTGGTTTTTTTACAGATTATTTAACATTGAATTATATATTTTCTATTCGTTTAAAAAACAATTAGCCTAAGTCTCACTGAGCCGCGTATAGTGGGTCCGATACAATGCACACAAAAGGTTGAATCTAAGTCAAACCTTTTGTAGATAAGTTCATATAAAACGTCCCCAATTTCATTACCCATAATTATACGAATATATGATACTAGGAACCTCTATGATAACCTTTCAGAAACATTCATTCTTTTAAAATTCCAATAAAAAAAATACAGCATTAATAGCGGTAATAGAGGCCTAGCTTTCTGTAGGTTATGGCGCCGAGTGTTTCAGTTGTTTCGCTCAACCGAACAGCCTATACATCATATTAACATGAAAGTGGCTCAGCACTCCACAGACACGCATACGTTTAACGTAGTTCTCAGGGTTATTTCACTTAACACAGAATATGTCAAAGCTGGCCCTTTGAATTACAGGCTGTGATGTTCTTTTGTGGGTTAAAAAATTGCAGTAAAGTATGTGCCACCTAACAGCCATGTTGAAGTGGCTACGAATATTACTCAAATATATATATATATATGTATATATATAGAGAGAGAGAGGGAGAGATAGATAGATACATACATACACACATAGATACATACACAGGAACACAAATGGGGTTTAAAATTTGCTACAGCATTTTTAGCAGAATTTTCGTGATGTGTATATAGATTAAGCCATAATCTCCTGGTAAAAATTTAAACAAAGGCAATGAGGTGCGATAAAACACTGATGCTGATGGATCCAACCAATGTAGGATTGTTACCCTGCATATACCTGTTTGAAATTTTAACTAACGATGCCCGATTATGTGCTAAAATGAAGCCTATGAATAAATCAAGGAAAATTTACCGAAGAAGCTGTAAATTTTATACATACGCCGAAACAAACCAGCCATGTGTAGGAACTACAGAACAAAATTCTATTGGTATCTAGATATCTACCATGTCCTTACCAACCCATATGAGCTTGTGGTTCTTTCGCCCAGTGCAAAACCTGAGGTATTGTTCCTAGCCACTTCTGTCTCGGTCCGTGTTGGTATGCCAAGATTGTAACGAATTCTATAACTAGGATATATATATTGTGTGTGTGTGTATACATATATATAGACATATATATGTATATATATATATATACACACACATATGTGCATATATATATATATATAGACTTATATATGTATATATATATATACACGCATATGTATATATTATATATATATATATATATATATATATATATATATATATATATATTATATATATAATATATATATATATATATATATTATATATATTATATATATATATACACACACATACCGACCATAAGTGAATCTATTTCCTATACGCTGCTGTGTTTGTGTGTTGTATGTTGATATAATTGAATATGGTCATTATTAAAATAGTTCAATAATTCAATAATTAAATATTATTGAATATATGCAAGCTCTTCATTATGAACATCTCCGTAAACTTTACAATTGATTGCTTAGTATTATAGGATAAACACAAACTTATTCATTATCGAACACTGCTGTATTTTCCCGCTAATAACTCTGTTATATTAAGAATTCTCGTTCAGCACGTTTCGGACCATTATTGACCCTGTTAGTTTATATATTTTCATTAAATCAAATGCGTTAACTGCATTAGAGCAGTTTAACTCTTATATCTTATTATATTATATTATATCATTCGTTATGCACTGAGGTCCCTAACAGCTGAATATAGAAATGATTTAGACTATATTTCTTCTCAATGTTCTTTTTGTGGACTGGAAAAGTTTCCTTAGTTTAAATTTCACTAAATTTGGATCGCTTGAAAACGTTGTGTTAAGATGCATTCTCAGAAATATCAAATTCAATGTTATTTTCAATATCTATATATGTTAGTGCAATAGAAACTATAGTCAGGTTTCTAATAATGAGATACTTTGTACGTATTCCTGTTGCCAAATACTCTGAAGTTTACGAAATTCTTGTAAATAATATTTGACTCTATTTGTCGTACCTGATGAATCATCTTGGATGTGTATTCTACTTACAAATCAACTTAAATCTGAGTGTTGTATTCATATCTGCCTAGATTCTCTAAGCTTACATTTCGGATACGTATATTCCTTTCGGAATACACACAAACCAAACACACTCATTAACCTTGTTGTTATTATATACATTTCAATAAAATATAGCATTTCATCAATTTCTTATTGATTATATTATACCCCAGTATTAGTATTGTGTATTATTTTTAACAAATAATGTTTTAAACCAATACATTATATCTCATATATTATCATATTCAACATAAAGAGACATAAAATTTCATACATCTATTTAAATAGAATTCATTGTTAACTCCAGTTATCATTTGTTTATCTCCGCCACAAAGAGGGTATAATAGAGGATTGTTTTGGTATAATGAATTAACTAATTATCACTTTATTATAGTTCTAAATATGGTGCTTTAATATCTATAAAGAAATCTAATGTTACTAGTTTTATAATTATGTATGTGTGCGTTAATATATACATATATATACATATATTTTTTATATATGCTCATACATACTTCTTTATTCACATATAGATACATTTACGTATGTGCTTATTGACTAGAAATACATTTTTAATATATAAACATACTAGTATATGAGGTCATATATTCGATCTCACTCCCAATAATATGCATGCATATTGAGCTGGTAACCATGTGCGCACTTATACGTATCAAATACACTTACATATATATATACACCTATTTTACACAATACCATTCCTAATTACATTAAGCATTACAATATGAAAAATAAATGTATTTCCTCAACATAATGTAAATTTGTATGCTACATAGCCCCAAATTCATAACATATTAGAGAAGATTTCTTCTTCAATTATAAATATATATCAATATTAATTATTGTTATCCAATAAGATGGGTTATTTCTTTATTCATTAACTTTATGCTTATATAATTGCATATATTATTTTGCCCCAGAAATATTAACGTTCATATACTTATAATACACTCAAACAATATAGATATTTTATATTATACTTTCTATATAGAAGTATATTTTATACTAATTATATAAACCCATATTCATAATTATTCACATACACTGATATAAATATGCACATATCTATAACCAATACGTTCCCATGAAAACGAGAACACACCCAAGTGCATATATATGTTTATAGGTATATAATTCTATACATATTATGTATATTCCCATGTCTATACATACACATATACATATACTTTATCATATAAAATATACTTATAAAATACTCAAACATTGTAGACGGAAGATCTAGCAAATTTCAAAGTTCGAGATATCTATAAATCACTATGCTTAGCACTTATAACCACAATAACAGCATGCCTCTTCATTTCTCGTGTAAGATGAACGTCTGACATTATTCTTTTCTGAACCAAAAGATTATACAAAGTTAAGAGAAATGCAGAAATGACCCAAATGACCAAAAGAATATACGTCCTCAAATGCCTTACGCACCCCGTATATATATATATATATATATATATATATATATATATATATATATATATATATAGATATTATATATATACTTATAATATACCTATAATATATATGCATATATATACATATATACATATATACATATATACATATGTATATAAGGATAAAACTAGTAAATTTATTAGATTTTATTATACATTTCGAAGCGTCATATATAGAAATATAATAACGTGAAAATTAGTTATTAACTTATCATACTAAAACAATCCCCTATTATACCCTCTTTGCGGCAGAGATAAACAAATGATAACTGGAATTAACGATGAAATCTATTTGAAAAAATATGAAATATTATCTCACTTTATATTGAATATGATAATATGAGTGAAATGATTAATATATTGGTCTAAAACACAATATTTTTTAATAATACATAATACTAATACTGGGGTATTGATATAATTAATAAGAAATTGCGGAAATACCTTATTTTATTGAAATGTATATATCGACAAGGTAAATAAATGTATTTGGTTTGCGCCAATTACGAAAGGAATATACTTATCCGAAATGTAGGCTTAGAATCGTAGAATGGTAAAATACATATATTTACGTAAATAGAACAAGTAACTAAAGGATGTATTTAAATAAATAGATCAAGCTATTAATTTAAATATATTAATGCAATTAAATAATAGCATTCCGAATTAATTGAATATATTACATGTAAAGAACAGGAAAAAAACTATCGATTGAGCTTATATTAATTTGTCTAATTAAACACGGGGTTAAAAGCGTATATGAGATATGCTAGATGGCAGTTAATAAAATGTTAAATAAGATATTGTTTGTTTTTATAAATATATATATATATATATATAAACTCTTATATGGTATTTCAAGATATACATATGCATGTCCTTTAGACCAGCGAATAAGGGAGAATCGAGGGCGATGATTACTAATTATACTGGGTGGGTGTAATGAGTAGATAATCAGACGAACGAAAGGAACTCAATACTAACAAAGTTACGGCTGTAAGTTCCAGTTCTGAATTTGAATTGGCGAATGAAATGAAGAAAATATAAATTAGTTAGAAAAGGAATTTAATATAAAATAAGCAGAATGAATAAAACTAAAGGTACTGAATTTAAATGTTTAAATATCTTATTATTATCACTTGATGAATTCTAAATCATAGAATGTGTATTACTTTTGTGTATACTATTCTTCAATTGTATACCCTACATATAGTCATTGCGACAGAAACAGCTGTCTGGTTAAATTAAATCTATAAAAAATAATCCATATGAGCATCAAAACCCGTTCCATTTATTTGATGAGAACATTTACTTCTGACCAAATAAGACCAATAAATATGTTGAGTTTAGTTTCCCCAACCATGATATTGCTCGTAGGAACTTATGCACACATGCCCCCATCCAAGTCACACACATATACACTGTTTCCAAAAATGTTGATTATCAGCTCGAGTTACTCAATAGATTTGTCATATCTCGTTTTAAATCCGTGGCACACAGCCTCTTGAAGAGTTACGTCGTCTTCCCTAATATTTTCATGTGGTTCAGAGAGGAAATGATCGCGTACTCTAGACAAACTTACATTGCCTGTCTTATTGTCACATATTGTCAGAACACCAACGAAAGAAAATAGAAAGTATTTTACACTAGAGAACCTGTGAATTTCCTCATAGCTCAGTATCAGATCTTTGTGTTTGAAATGTGAATCATAGTTACTGAAAACTTCCATCAAAGATTTTTCTTTCCTTCCGTGAGAAGGAAACTAGAAAAAATGTCTGAAGCTGCCAAAAATGAAAATAGTACTGCATTACTTAACACTGTTTTGTCTGCATCTATTTGGATTATAGGTTCTATCATTTAAATACATATACCACTATAAAATATATATATATATATATATATATATATTATATATATATATATATATATATATTATATATATAATATATATATATGTAAAATATTCTTTGTGTCGTGTGAGAGTCGATGTGACAATAATAAAAACTGGCAGCAGTGCATGTGTTTCGTATTACTTAATAACCTTTCGGAGATACAACCAAATATGTTTCAACGCAAGAATTCACTGCAAGAATATAGTAAACCATATAAAATACAGATTATTACATATAGAATAAATACGTATATATAACTATCTACCTATCTATATATGTGAGTATATGTATATATATGTATATGTATATGCTTATATGGATGTATATATATATATATATATATTATATATATATATATATATATATTATATGACAAGAAAAGATGAATGAGACCTTGATATGTAAAATAGAGGAATTTATATATTTATATATAGATATATATATATATATATATATATTAATAAGTTAATTAATCAATTAATTATTGATAATTTATAATTTTACCAAGTAGTTCGGTACGTTTAAATAACCGTTTTGGAGAACATTATACAAATTCTATATTTATAAGCATAACTATAATTTAGGTTCAGCAAATTGCTACGCCACGCATCGAATTTAGAAATAGCAGTTAAAATACCAATTCTGCTACGATAAATATATTCCAGACAATAACATCCTTTTTTATGTAGGCAAAGAGAAAAACTATTAATTAATTGATTAATTAATTAATTCATTCATTCATTCATTCATTCATCATTCATTCATTCATTCTACCCTTTTATTATTACTGAAATGTGATTTACTCCCTGATCGAAAACTGCTGTTTCTGCGGGATTACTCGTAACACACGAGGGTATTTGAGGATAAATATGTGTTCACATTGGACTGCATATTTTTGGAAGTGCTAGTTAAATATCAGTTATGCGATGGCGCTTGATCACGTACATATTTAATTCTAACACTCCCAAATTTATATTTGAAATGCCGCACTGATGATGTGAAATAAGTAAGAAAATATATAACTTTACTCTAATCCCTACACGCGCAGGTAGCTAATCTAAGTCGTGTGGTTCGTTATTTTTTCTCTTTACCTACGAAAAAAGAGTCTGTTGCAGTCTAGAAGATATTTATCGTAGCGGAATTGCTATTTTAACTGGTATTTCTAAATTCGGTGCGTGGCGAAGCAATTAGCTGTCCATTGATTATAATTATAGAATATTTGTATATATATATATATATATATATAAATGCACTTAAACACACTCAAATATTTATACGTGTGTATCTTAAATATACATGCTTTTAATTATATATATATATATATATGTGTGTGTGTGTGTGTGTGTGTGTGTGTGTGTGTGTGTGTGTGTGTGTGTGCGCGTGTGTGTGTGTGTTTGTACACACACATGAACTTAAACACACTCAAATATTTATACGTGTATATCTTATATATACATGTTTTTACGTCGGTATATCCGTGTATATATGCTTGTTTAGATATTGCTGAATTGGTAAATACCTATATACGCAAATATGTTGTTCAGAGCAGTAATAAACTTCTTGTTTGTCTTTTTTTTTTACCTTTACTACAATTATAACCGCATTTTGAATATGATGCAAATTAAATTTTACACCTATGAATTCTCCGTTAAAATTCTTTTTTTCTATTTCTTCAAATCGGTGTATTGATTAGAAAGTACAAGTTATGAAATTAATTCAACGAAGAAAAAAAATGAATTATCTAAAAGTGTGTGAATAATTGATCAATGATATTAAGAATTTATTATGTAAGCAATCACGAATCAATGATATGTAATATTGGTAATATAAGATTACATCTTACAAGTGATAACTATTTATGATAAGGTATCTGCCGTATTTATTGTATTTTATTATGCAGATGTGAATGCAATATAAAAAAAATTAAGTCGTTTTTACATAGATATTAGATTTTGTTTTTCAGACACATCGTTTTAATTTAAGTATTTTTATCTTTTATCAGTTGTCATCTTCCTTTCAAAAAATCTATTACACGGTTCGTTTAATATCTGTGTCTTACTTTGACAAAAATAATTCCTCTCATTTTATTTATATGAGAGATTTTGTTTTCCTTTTATGTAATCTAAATGCTAGGAATTTATGACGTTGACATAGATTGACTGTGTATCATAAATCGGATGCATAAATCTGTTATCAAAAAGCGAATATATATATATAAACATATATCTATATGCTTGAATGTATGTATGTCTGTATGTATATGTGTGTGTCACCGATGGTTGCTAGGGAATAGCAGTCGCTAACTGTACAACGCAGTGTAAAGCTTCAGTGAATGTACACAGGCAAAGTTGCGTGCGGGCGGCGAATATATATATAGGCAAAAGAGTGGCTGTGCGGTAAGTAGCCTCTTTACAAACCACATGTTTCCGGGTTCAGTCCCTCTGCGTGGCAACTTGGGCAAGTGCCTTCTACTATAGCCTCGGGACGACCAAATACTTGTGACAGGATTTGGTAGACGGAAAATGAAAGAAACCCGTTGTGTATATGTATATATATATGTATGTATTTTTGTGTATCTGTGTTTGCCACCCCGCACACAAACACACACACAAACATCGCTTGACAACCGATGCTCGTGTGTTTACGTCCCCGTAACTTAACGGTTCAGCAAAAGAGACCGATAGAATAAGTACTAGGCTTACAAACAATAAGTCTTGGGGTCGATTTCTTCAAATAAGGCGGTGCTCCAGCTTGGCCGCAGTCAAGTAAAACAACTAAAAGCGTATATATATATATATATATATATATACATATATATTATACATATTATATATATATACATATATACATATATATATATATATTATATATATATATATATATATATATATACATATATATATATATACATATATATATATATATATATAATATATATATATATATATATAGATATATATATATATATATATATATTATATAATATATATGCATACTTACAGGAGTTATTATACGAACATCGAGAAAGAAATGTTACATCAATATGCATAGCACTGTATACTTTCTGTCGGCAGCGATAGTGAATAGGTTATATCGCCTATCGCAGAGCCGATTAAGCTTCGAGCCACGTGTATTCAGACTCGGATACAAATAATGGCGCAAAATGAGACAGTGTGTCTCCAGTGCTTTTATTCAGTCTTCATGGACTACTCATAAGAGAATGCGTTTCTGTAGAAAAGGCATCAGTTTATGGGATGTTTCATATCTTGACAATAAACTTACATAGATAGATAGACAGACAGATAGATAGATAGATAGATAGATAGATAGATAGATAGATAGATAGATAGATAGATAGATAGATAGATAAATAGATAGATAGATAGATAGATAGATAGATAGATAGATAGATAGATAGATAGATAGATAGATATATAGATAGATAGATAGATAGATAGATAGACGGTCAAAAAGGTAGTTAAACAGAGAGAGAGAGACAGATAGACAGATAGAAACAAAGATATATAGATACATACATAGATATGTAGGTTGGTAGGTAGACATAGATAGTTAGAGAACGAGACAAAGATAGACAGACAGACAGACGAATAGACATGTATGCAGCTTTGTTGCCCAATATAATACCCGGAAATATTACTTAGATATAATACATACACGTATATATTCTTCATAATGAATGGTGCTTATATTAAAAAAGAAAATGGAAGCTAGTTTTGAAAATAAAAATATATTAATAAAAGAAAATATTTTTAAATAATTTAGTCTTCCATAATTTCAATACGTTCATATCAACAATAACACTGTTTATGAATTTATTAGAGTCCCGATGTATTATGTGAAATATCGAGACATCTTGAATATGCTCAAGTAACAGATACTAAAATATTGTTAATATCGTTAAGAACATGTTTATTCGCATAAGTACGAATCATATATGCTGAGTGAATTTAATACATTTCCATAGTTGTGACGGCCTGTTGTTGGGTGCATTAAAATATTTTTTGATGTAAGAAATGAATCTGTAAACTGCACTATCATCAAATGGGTTGTCTTTCTCTGGCTGCCTCAGTCTGTGTTTTAATCACTATATATCAAATTGCATTTTGGTCTGTATGTCTACTTGTAATATATATTTATTTGAAGCCGGCGAGCTGGCAGGAACGTTAGCACGTTCGGCGAAATGCTCAGCGTTATTTCGTCTGTCTTCACGTTTTGAGTTCAAATTCCGCCGAGGTTG
>NC_043008.1:41143796-41148796 GCF_006345805.1 Octopus sinensis
TTCTTTCTTTCTCTCTCTCTCTCTCTCTTCTCTCTCTCTCTCTCTCTCTCTCTCTTTCTCTCTCTCTCTTCCATTGATTGTACGTGCTTCCGTGCGTGTGCTTGTGTCTGTAATCAATGGGTTAAAGCGTTTTAAACAATGGCAAAATTTCATGTATATTTTTTGCAATCTGCTTAGTATTCAATTCACTGACATATATGTATATATGTTTTTATGTTCGCACACACACATACACACAGAACATACATACATACATACATACATACCCATACTTTGAAATTATTGTGCGTACAAGTGTCCATTTCAATATATATATATGAGTATTTGTCTATAGTAATGCATTTCTTTCATCTAATTTATCCATGTCTCCTCTGTCTCTCTATTTCCCATATATGCGTATATTCGTGTGTGTATGCGTGCATGTATCTACCAATGCATGCATGTGTGAGGTGCAGATTTAAACATGTACGCATTTATATATAAATAGTGTTTGTTTCAACAAAAAAGCATTTAATTGCATATTTCGAAAATAAAAGCTAGGCAAGGTATTCTGCAACATCAATGCAAAATTGTGAAAGGTATCAATCAATACAAATTTGTAAATGAAAAACAAAAATTAATATCAACGAAAGCAACAAAGAAAATATCTGTGTAGAATTACAAAAGATATTGCTAAGTTTCTTATGAAATATATTCCGCAGGTTAAGAAACTTAATGATTTTAACTCTGTAAGTTTTATGTTTATTACACACATACTTCTAAGTTTATTGGAATTTTGCAATTTTCTGTAATAAAATTTTTCAAAAGGTTCTTTGCTTCTATTAATATAAAACTTTGTAAATTTTTATGCTTTGGTCTTCTTAAATTGTTGATTTTTCTCCCCAAATGTGTTTGGTTCTTATATTAACCAATCTAATTACACGTACAAAAGAAATTTATTTACAAAATATGTATTTTCACTTTTCTCAAGCATACACACAGAAATGCCTTCATATTCGCAAATAAACGCACCGACGCTTTAATACACAATCACACCTACATACGCCCAGTCTCAGATATAAACCTGTAATTATTTCTTTAATGTCAGTTTGAAAGGGTCGGTGGTTAAATCGTAATAATATTACGTTAATCGAAGCAAATCTCCAGGATATTATATTAGCCATCGTCCATAGTCAAATATAGTGAGTTAGATGAAATAAAGTAAATAATCTTACTCAAAGATAGAAAGAAATGAATAAAGCGAATGCAAATTAACAAAATATATATGGAAGTGCAATGGCGTAGCGAGTGTGTGTAAATATATATTCACATACACGGAGACCGTCCCTCTCTTTCTCTCTCCCTCTCTCTCTCTCTCTCTCTCTCTCTCTCTCTCTCTCTCTCTCCCTTTTCTGTATCTGCAGAATATCTACTTCTAACGTTTACTGCTGCAGATTGATCTACTACTTCTATTCCGTGGTGCAATTTTCTGTCACCCATCCTACTATTGTCTCTATTCTGGGGTCATGGACAGATAAATTCTATTCCTAGAAGTTAACTATTCCTGTTTTGTTATATTGCACAATGCCGGAGAAGCCCATGGTAGCAGACAGAAAAGAGAAAGGCTGCATGAATTGCTAACAAAGAGCAAGATAAATGACAACCTAGATTACTTATTTAAAGGCTCTTTAGACTCCGAAGCCTACATGTACTGCTCATAGTTTTCTCTCGTACCATTTGCAAATGAACTGCATTAGCGGTCATGTGGTAATAAACGAGACGAAAATTTTGGCTTAAATTAATAAATGTTTGAGTGAAGCTAACAGTATATTGAGCGTGCGTGTTCTTTATTTTTCAGGGGTGGGGTTAATAAGTGTCTTCCGCAGTCTAAGATAAAATCATTTACCAGACAAGTACATCTCATAAAATAATAAAGTAAGCATCTATCACTATGTCGTATAATACCATTAACAAACAACTTATATTTATATATCATCTTACTTATAAATATTCATCTTATAGTGCAGAATATTTGGGACGAAATATTTTATATTGCCTTAGTAGCAATAATAATAATAACAATAATAATCATGATAATAATATAATAATAATTATTATTATTATTATTATTATTATTATTATTATTTTTTTTTTTTTAATTATTATTATCATCATCATCATCATTATTATCATCATCATCATCATTATTATTATTATTATTATTATTATTATATTATTATTATTACTATTATTATCGTCTTTGCACAGCTTCTAACGTTGAAGATGTACTAGGTGTCAGATCTTCACTACCAGTGAACTAAGGTAACACCCCTTAATATTCATATGTCATCTTACATATAAATATTCACCTTATGGTGCAGAATATTTGGAACGATATATTTTATATTGCCTTAGTAGCAATAATAATAATAACAATAATAATAATAATAATAATAACAATAATAATAATTATTATTATTATTATCATTATTATTATTATTATTATTAATATTATTATTATTATTACTTTTTTTTTTCTTCTTTCAAATTTTCTTCCATTTCTTGCCGAGTGTCTTCCCGACTCCTAGGGCAAAGAAACTCATAGTGTATATTGGTAGGCCATTAAACCAAACTCAGTAGTTCGTTCATTTTTTTTTTTTTTGAAGTTAATTAAAATACATGAGCAGCAACAGTTCTCACATCGACAATGCTCTTCTCAATACGTGTGATGTACCAGTTAAGACAATCTTTTGCACTTCTTGCATAATATTTGGGACGAAATATTTTATATTGCCTTAGTAGCAATAATAATAATAACAATAATAATCATGATAATAATAATAATAAAATAATAATAATAATAACAATAATAATAATAATAATAATTATTATTATTATCATTATTATTATTATTATTATTAATATTATTATTATTACTTTTTTTTTTCTTCTTTCAAATTTTCTTCCATTTCTTGCCGAGTGTCTTCCCGACTCCTAGGGCAAAGAAACTCATAGTGTATATTGGTAGGCCATTAAACCAAACTCAGTAGTTCGTTCATTTTTTTTTTTTTTGAAGTTAAATTAAAATACATGAGCAGCAACAGTTCTCACATCGACAATGCTCTTCTCAATACGTGTGATGTACCAGTTAAGACAATCTTTTGCACTTCTTGCATAATATTTGGGACGAAATATTTTATATTGCCTTAGTAGCAATAATAATAATAACAATAATAATCATGATAATAATAATAATAATAATAATAATATAATAATAATTATTATTATTATTATTTTTTTTTTTTTTTAATTATTATTATCATCATCATCATCATTATTATCATCATCATCATCATCATTATTATTATTATTATTATTATTATTATTATTATTATTATTATTATTATTACTATTATTATCGTCTTTGCACACCTTCTAACGTTGAAGATGTACTAGGTGTCAGATCTTCACTACCAGTGAACTAAGGTAACACCCCTTAATATTTATATGTCATCTTACATATAAATATTCACCTTATGGTGCAGAATATTTGGAACGATATATTTTATATTGCCTTAGTAGCAATAATAATAATAACAATAATAATAATAATAATAATAATAATATTATTATTATTATTATTATTATTATTATTATTATCATTATTATTATATTATCATCAATATTATTACTATTATTATTATTATTATTATTATTATTATCATCAATATTATACTATTATTATTATTATTATTATTATTATTATTATCATATTATTATTATTATCATCAATATTATTATTATTATTATTATTATATTATTATTATTATTATCATCAATATTATTACTATTATTATTATTATTATTATTATTATTATTATTATTATTATTATTGATGTTATTATTATTATTATTATTATTATTATTATTATTATTATTATTATTATCGTCTTTGCACAGCTTCTAACGTTGGAGATTTACTATGGTGCCAGATATTTACTTTACTACCAGTGAACTAAGGTAACAACCTTTATTTTTCCAGCACCATCCGGACTATTCGAGCGGTTCCAAGCATTGCTGTTTTCTGCAAGTGTTCCACTGTTATTGCAGCCACTATTTGTTCCCTGTAATTCTCAATATTTTTACTCACTGTTCCTAGGGCGCCGACAAATTTTGTTACTACTACCAAATTTTTCAGCGAACACAACTGGTTACCCTCCGAAGCTGAAGTGTCATATCAATCGACTTCTCTTTCTTCCTTATCGCATACCTTGTTGTCAGCTGAGCATGCTATATCTATGATCCAACATCGTTTGCTTTCTTTCTAAATTAAGACTATATGTCTGGTTTCCTATTCTGTATCTCATTCTCGCGCTGAATCATAATATTATTATTATCATTATTATTATTATTATTTTTGTTGTTGTTGTTGTTGTTATTATTATTATTATTATTATTATTATTATTATTATTATTATTATTATTATTATTATTATTGTTATTTTCTTTTTATCACAGGTTTTGTTGGAGCTCCTAGTGTCTTGCATGCGTAGCGGGCTTAATACTTGCAGGCTACGGTACTACGCGGTCCATTGTTTTCAGGTATCCCATATTTTTCTGATAATTCTGGCCGTGCCAAGGAGGAAAAGTTTTTGTAACAGGTCTACTGGGCAGTCTATTTCAATTTCCTATATATTCCTCTAGATACCCCCTGATACTGTTTCGAAAGACTCAACAAAAATTTGTACTATCTTCCCATTCTTCATTTTCCATAACCGGGCTATGTCGTACTTAAGAGGGTTGTGTCTATCTTTTTGCCTTCCTTCTTGACTATTCGTGAGTCAAAGGGACATGCAAAATAAAGTACATAGCATATGTGGTGCACCTTCCCCACCACCTCCAGGTCCAATCTGTATGCTGTAGCGCCTGATCTCTTTGGATTGGGAAATCCCAAAGGGTTTTGATATTCTCCGACTCCGCCACTCACTGCGATTTGTGCTCATACCCCCTGTAGCCACACT
>NC_043008.1:41153796-41178796 GCF_006345805.1 Octopus sinensis
CTTACTTCCTGTTTCTGTTGTACCTGTATTTGAAAGGGCTGGCCTTGTCACTCTCAGTGTCACGCTGAATATCCCCGAGAACTACGTTAAGGGTACACGTGTCTGTGGAGTGCTCAGCCACTTACACGTTAATTTCACGAGCAGGCTGTTCCGTTGGTCGGATCAACCGGAACCCTCATCGTCGTAACCGACGGAGTGCTTCCATAAGGCACAAAACGTAAATGACTATCCCCAGACACAACAGAATATGTTTTTCGTGCTTACTCCATATCTTACCCTCATGGTGGTTTGCGTCACGTTCGATGTTATTCCTGGTAAGATCTATATGGGCAGCGTGTTACTACCTGTATCCTTAGGAATCCAGATGTTTTCAGCAATCTTTCATGTGCTTAGAACCCTATTTTTATTATTGAGGCGGTGAGCTCGGGGAATTGTTACAATGTCAGATATGATACTGAACAGCTTTTCTTCTGGTTTTATGTTCGCTGTTTTATGCTCCGACGAAGTCGACTTTGCCTTCCATCATTTCAGGGCGTATAACATGGTTACCAGTCGAGCAACTTAATCGACAACTTCCCTCATCAAACATTCCTGGCCCTCTGCTTATGGCAAGACGAATTGTTGCTGCTGTTGTTGTTGTTGCCTTTGTTCTAGCTCAATTCAATACTCTCCGCGGGCACTTTACATGTCATCCTTTTTGAGTGATGAGATAGTGTACCAGTCAAGTAGACGATGTAATCAACTACTAGCTCCAACGAATATCGTCGTCATCACCATCCTCATCAGCATCATCACCATCACCATCATCATCACCATCACCACCACCACCATCATCATCATCATCATCATCATCATCATTATCATCATCATCATCATCATCATCATCATCATCATCAACAACAACATCATCATCATCATCTTCAACATCATCGTCGTTATCATCATCATCATCTTCATCTTCATCATCATCATCATCGTCATCACCATCATTGTTATCTTCATCATCGTTACCATCATCATCATTGCTGACAGCATCGTCGTCATCATCATTATCATTTTCATCATCATCTTCGTCATCATCGTCGTTAATCATCATCAACATCAGCTTCATTATCATCGTTATCATCATCATTGTCGTCACTGTTATCATCATCATCACCGTGGTCGTCGTCCTTGTCATTATCATTATCATCATCTTCATATCCTCAAAACTGTTAATCTTTCAAGTTACAATCAGTTTTTTTTTTACATCGAACTTTATGTAAAGAAATAATAGCGAACACACAAAATTAAATCTACGCTGGAATATCTGTATTATATCTGAGTTGTAGCCTAAGCTTTCGCCTTTTATTTGCTTAGTCAGCACGTCACTTTATATGAAATTGCTTAATTACTTAATAGGATTAGTGTGGCCGTAATTGAAAATTTGTATTCAATTCACACGTGGTGACAATCCTTCTCCTGACGTTTCGTGTCTAAACGTAAAATTTCAGCAGGAAAATAGAAAACAAAGGAACGATATTAATCATACAATAATTACCGCCATCTTTATATGAAAAGAAACACAAATAGAAGATAAGGAGGATATCGAAATGGAACAGAATCTGATGAGGATGTGGGTTGAGAATGTGCTTGGTGACGATAATGATTAAGTTGTTGAAAGGAGAACATGTGGGGGGATTAGGAAGTAAAAATTTGAACATGATGCAGTTAACAATAGAGATATTATAATAGTGAAGATGACTAGTGGTGATTAGGAGACGTAACAGCGGAATGAACATCATGTCTATGGACTGTAGTGTCTTTGTGGATTGTTCCAAAAAGCTGATGCTAAGGAAGGTGGTGGCGGAGGTAGTGCTGGCGGTGGTGGATGTAGTTTTGATGATGATGATGAGGAAGAGGAGGACCATAGATAACTGTCAATAATGATCAAAAATTAAAAAAAATATGTTATTGCGAAGACGAACGAACGCGAAATTATGACGTTAAGGTTTCAAGAACAAAGAACATGAAAATCCAGAGGGTTAAAGTTCTGTGAAGCGGGACCCAAGGAAATGAGTAGTGCGTAGACTCGGTAGTTTAAAACAAGGTGAATTCTATAAGGATGAAAGATGGGTGTGAAAAAGATTCTTGACACGTAGTGGGTTGAGATCATTGAGATGCCAGAAACAGACCTTAAAATAGTTCCGATCGATAAACAAAATTGAGATAGCGAACTTGTGAAACTGATGCTGGGACATATTTGAGAGAGAGAGACAGACAGAGGGAGGGAGAGAGAGAGAGAGTTATACCAGTCATATCGAATGTCATACGTTCTCGAATATCTAGGAGTTTTGTAGTAACAAAATCGACATCGATATGCAAGCAAAACTCCTGTGTTGGCGAGTATCAAAATTTGTTGTAGTTTGAAACATTCTGGCTTTGAAGAAAAATGCCAGTGGTAACGATGCGGTTCTAGGTAAGTTTAGTATGTGGTTTCGCTACTTGTCATTTCAGAAATTTTTTAACAACATGAATAATTGTTGATTAGAATTTCCAGAAGGAGCATTGTACGATGATTTTTATAAAAAATTATTCTCTTTCTATTTTCTTGTTGTGGAATGCGATAAGATTTTTATATTTATGATTGACGGAAGCTTTCAATTTCTTTGTTTATATAGTCTCAAATATTACGCATCTCTACCCATATGTCAATTATTTGTTTATTGTAAATATGTTAACCGTAATAAAATCAGAGGGGATGAACAACCAAATTTAAAATGATTAAATTGATATCTTAGTCCTCTGATATTAAGAGATGGGCTTTTCACAAGAAATTTTAAATTATACATATTTCTCCTTACAGGTGAAATTTAGAAATGTGTGATATCAAAAACTACAAGACGCTAAATTCCACTCGAAAGCTAACAGTTCAAGAATTTGAAGTTCCTAATCTATTATATAAAATCTGTTCTGTCTGTCTGTGTGTGTGTCTTCTAGGATCTCGGGCATCCTCCATTTGATTGCGCTCAAATTTGATATGTAGATACCGACGGTATGAGGGCGTGTATAAGTCTTGAAAAAATTAGAAAAATCGATTCCAGGTGAGAATGTGATCGATAAAGCCGTGGGAACGTGCATTTATACGTGCAGGTACATCAGGTGTTGCGATCGATACTACGCGTGCGCGAGAAAAAAATGCACGTGCATTTTGCGCAAAAAAAGCCGGCTGGCTTGAAATAATTAGCGAAAAATGTGACGGTCGGACAAGTTGCTTTGAGAAAATTTAGTTTAAATGTTTGACAACTCAGCACCGTCCATTGGACGGGGGGCGTTTTGCTCGTTCAATATATAATGCCCCAATCAATAGATAATTTCTAAACACAAATATTAGATTAAATTAAATGCTTGTTTGATAACTTACATAGTTTCACAAAATGCATATAAAGTCATTGATGTTGTTATATTTGTTTAGTCACTGTTCTCGTCATATTTGCTTAGTCCCGTAGGCGCACGGACGAGTCATATCTTAGGTCAAAATCATATAAAATGTCATAGTGCAACCTCTACCTGAAATCGTTTATGTATTCATAGGCAAACTTCTTTCCTTTGCAAACCGTTCATATTCATTTAATGACTGCATACACTACGTTGGACGTCCAGCATTTTATTGATGATGCAACGTCGCTTTAATCAAGGGATACATTTCACTATACTTGATATACAAATCATTTTAGTATCAAACGCAGAAGCATAACATTAAAATGATACATATTATTACTGACCTGCCGTCGTTAGTGCTGCTGCTGCTGCTGCTGTTTAGTCTCCATCTGCCTTAATCAGATGACTTCGCTTAAACAACTATAATCAATGGCATTCGAGCTGTGAATATAACTTACAAAACAGATCTTTGCTTTTAAGAGAATATTATTCGATAAAAGGATTATTTGCTTGATATTTTATGATAGGCGAGTGAAAACCTAGCTTACCCTACTAAACAGGCTTGTAAGGGCATATTATCTATACAGTTCAGCGTCTTGTTCTTTGTGAAAGAAAATATATCACGAATCAACTAAGTAGCTTTGAATAAATCATTCAGACATTAAATTAAGTAACTACGCATCTACCTGATTTGACGGCAGCTATGTAATTGAAACCGTTTTCCATGCTGGAAATCGCATGAGTTGTCTGGAAGCTACAGTTGAAGCGCAACAAAACACTTGCAAATTATAAGCATATACTGAATGTTATTTAAGGAGTCATATATGTAATAAACTATCGCATTTAATGCCGGATAACATTTAAATTATATACACTGTTAAAGAAGAGAAATTGCTTAGGAAAATAAAATAATATTTCAAAATGATGACTGAAGCCAAGTGGCATTATTAGCTTGATATTATCATAATTTCCTTCGGCACGAAATGTCATTTTCCTTAAAAAGATATTCCTAATACACAGAAGCAATTCTCAACGTAACTTTTAGTGAGTTTTCTTTGTCTCGTGATTGCGACTAAAACCGGTATGCTGATTTCCAAACTACAGTCAGTTTTCTTCTATCAGGTCACGGTTTTATTCTACAGCCTATTCTCTGAATAAACACAATTGCATTGTTTAACTGGAAGTAATAGGGTTGGTCAGCTGCTTTTATTATTTATTCTATAACACTTGGGAACACTTTCAGTATATATATATATATATATAGCAATAATAAATCTCTGAGCGAGATGTAAACAGTAAGCGCTCGACAACGTAAAGTATACTAGCCATCTTAATATGGCTAACCACTAGGGGTGGGGGTGTTACTGTAGATATTATTACTTTTTAGCCCCAGGCGATCATCGTCTCCAGCTGGCTTTAGACACAATCCTGTGCTCTTTAATGATATTCGCAAAGGGAAGTCATCCCCTTTCGAAAACCTAAGTGATACGCATGGACTGCAGTTTCGAGATTATTGTCTCTTGTCAACACACGCTAATCACGGGTTTTCGATAAGGGAGACCTGTTTGCGAATATCTATTTAATGTTTTTCCAGTAACCCCTGTCACTGATTTCGAAAAACGGTCTGAAAGCAATAATAAATCTCTGAGCGAGATGTAAACAGTAAGCGCTCGACAACGTAAAGTATACTAGCCATCTTAATATGGCTAACCGCTAGGGGATTGTGTTTAAAGCCAGCTGGAGACGATTATCTCCCGGGGCTAAAAAGCTACAGTAACACCCCACCCCTAGTGGTTAGCCATATTAAGATCGCTAGTATACTTTACGTTATATATATATATATATATATATATATATATATATTATATATATATATATATATTTATTGCCTTGCTTTCTACGACTGCTCATACCTAATTGGATGGTGATGGGTTCAGAAATGCTCTCAGAAATTTTCTATCAGGTCACGGTTTTCGTTAAACATGAATTCATATTTTTAACAAAAAATGTAAATTTTGTCATTAAATGCAATACCTAAATAAGAAAATAACACTAACGAAATGGTACAAATATACTGCACGCAATGTTTACAAATATATTACACGCAATGTTTAATTACACATCTTAGGATAGATATTTCTATGAAACTGGGGATTTTAGCTACACAAGGTGTGAATTTTTTTCTTTGCTGCTTTGCCTGGAGAGTTAACCTTCATGACAGTCGCTTTGCAAAGACCAGCAGTAGTCAGCCATTATGCAGACGTTCCACCTACCTCGATATCTAATCTGCATGGTCTCGATTTCATCTTTCTCCTTGCCCATCAGTTATTGCAGTATGAGTTGGAATGAAGTAGTCCAGATGACTGCAGGAAATGCACTTTTATAACCATGTGGCAACGGGTTGCCACATAGGTGTAAACGGGATCTGCACAAATATTTCATAATTCGATGAGTTCCTGTTTCTCAGAAAATCAGAAAAAAACAGCAGTCAAAGCAATCCATGTTTCCTTTTCAACTCCAGACATGATTTCCAAAAATGGCTCGTCTTGCATTGGCCACCTAATTTGTGAAAGAGAGCAACCTTCATTTTCTCACAGGACAAAACTGGAAACTTGGTACTTAAGTATTTGAAGCAGTCACGGACTCAGTTTATACATTAGATGGGGTACCCAAGCTTCGCCATTATCACCAAGTTCCATGTCAAAGTAAGTAAGGTAAGCTTTCCTCATAAAATTTGTGATTTTGCTTCACCTGCTAGGTAAACTACAACACACACAAATATTGAAGAACACCTCGGGGTTGTTTTTGCATTTTCTTCTATCACCACTAGCCATATTTATGGAATACAAAGCATGTACTCAAGCCAGTTGCTACCTAAAAGAATTACTTTCAGAATTGTCACTTATAAAATAAGCAAATGCAGATTTGTGATAGCAAAGTTTCATAAAGAGCATACTTACCATGAATTTCTTGCCACTGTTCTTTGACAATGCTTGATAAAAAAGTGACCTTCACCCATGTGATCTTACAATTAAAATAAAAATGTTGTTTTCAAAATACCAATTTTCATATAAATTAATTAAAGGTTCAAGAAAACATATTCCACTTGGCTTCCATTGATAATCACACCAAATCAAACACAGTGTAGGCATATCTGCAGACAAATTCAACAAATATGAGGAATGTATGACGTCAAGGACCATACAAACATGTTGTTTATTAACGTATCATTGGATAAAGGACATAAACAAAGTCTTAAATGTCATCATCATGACATTTAAACTGGTTAGATAGAAAATAGTAAATGTTACTCAAATTTCATGTTTTTTTTATTTATACTTAAATTACGACTGTTGTTTTCACCTTTGTAGTTGCATTTACATAAATGATATCGAAAAGTATATTTTCAAAGTTATATCAAACACTATACATGGGTTTGCGCTTGATGAAGCAAAATGTATCCTTAAAGATAGTTTCCGTACATGAAATATTGAAAACTGGACATCTCAGTTTGTGACAAAATTTAACGCGATAGAGCAAAATAAATTTCATTTTTGAAAGCAGCGCCCCAAAATTACTAGGAAACATGTCTCCGACACCAGACAACACAAATTGTGTTTCCCAGTTTTATTTAAATTACTACAGGTGCGCATATTTTAGGTCACGCACGCTTTCATGATCATTATGCATGTCTGCATTTAATTTAATATAATTTATTAGAAAGAAATTTCAAAGTTGTTACTGACAATGTTTGAAACTAGAAATCAGTAGCTGTTTTTAAAAGAGGTGAATTAAATAGACTATATCACTCTTCGATTTGTGTAGTATTACGCCCAAGTTAGAAATCAAATCAGTTCTATAATATAAAAATAATATATAAAATTCTGAACACACATCTAAGCTCACTCGCCGATAAAAAATTTGTGAGGTGTGAAGAAAAAAGGAAAACAATATGTTTACACCCAGGCTTTAAGAGAAAAATCTGAAGCAATTTTCTTCGTAGTGTAAAATCAGTAATCTCTGAAACACCTTCGTCTGAATCCAGAGATTTCTTTGTCTTTAATTAGCATTGATTAACGGTTCTGCTTTACATCACTATTGATAATACGATTGACGTGTATTAAAGCCTGCCTTCAATATTTAAAAACAAAATAAGAAGCAGAGAAAAATTGTGTTGCAAAAGAAAACAAGTACAAACCATACAAAACAATATGAATATTTTAACTGAGAAAATTCATTTGTACATTAAAAAATTAAAATGAATGACAAAAAGTTTCTTTTGAAACACAGATCAGCTGTTGACTAGGAATTAACAACGGTTTTAACTAGCTATGCAATTAAATAGATTACATTTAAATAATTTTACACGAGGTACTCAATTTTAGCACTTTGGTACTGATACTAGGCCACACGGTCTTTTATCATTACGACACTGGGAGCAAAATCACTTCCTACCATATCTATCTTTTTAGAATGTGAAATAAAATATCAAACCATAACAATGGCATACAGCTTCTTACTGATTGAGAGACCAGAGTAATGAGAGGAAGAAAAGTTGATAGCTTACTTATTTCTTATATTGAGGGGCTGTTTCGTTCCGTGTAGAATCTAAAATATTAAAGCAAACTAACAGAGCCGAAGAGTACATTAACAGTTGTAAGTGTTAAGCAGCAACATGTTCTTTATTATGATTTCACCCCAATGCAACACTAAATTGCATTCATATACAATTAAATTCATTTTAGTCTCGACTGCTCCGTCTTCACTGCCGAGGTTATCTAGGGTTATCGTTCCATTTTAAAGAGATACAGGCGTGAAACGAAATAGATTTTCTTCCTAGTAAGACGAAGTCCTAGCTAAATGCTTCCCCCTTAACTTAAGTCTTCGCGAGGCTTAGTTGTATAAATCTGATTGATACAATCTTGTAATATCAATATTATTATTTCAACACAGTTGCAACGTGCGTAATTCGAAGGCATGATTGAAAGCATTGTAAATATACCATTAGAGCTACTGCTTCGGTACCCAAAATTTTTCAAGCACTGGTTTCTGCTCAGCAACCGAGCGGCATGCAACAAAACTTAACACGATGTGCAACTTTGAGGGAAAATCAATAGAAGTTTGCTACATAATATCTGCATTCGGCTAGATGTCATGAATGCTTAAGCAAGGATATTTATTAAATTATTATAGACAACCATGCACAAGTTTATATCTAGTAAAATGTCTCGGTCCCATTTTCCTCCAAGAAATGATATTACCTCTGGCAACTGGATTGGCAAACCATAGCAATCATTCTGTAGTAATTTTTTTTTAAATGTGTAGATATAGATGACAACACTGAATATAATTAAGCCAGCTCGTATTCTTCAAATTTATTACAACATTTGCAACTTAGACATATTGCCAAGTAATATAAAATCGAAAATACGTTTAGATAGTCTCATATATATTATCTTATATTATAGAAAGTCTCGGTATATATATATGACAGAAAATACCGATGTAGAGAGAAGGCTCATACGGATTTCAACTAGAAGATCGCGTGGTGAAGCTCTGAACATCTGACTAGGCATTAGATAAACGAAACTTATGTGTGAGCTCCAAACTGCGAACAATGCAGAGAAGCTTGTCATATTGGGCGAAAGAGTCGTCAACAGAGTCTCAATCATTCCAAGTGTCAGGTAGTTATGTCGTTATTCATATCAGGCGGAGGAAGCTATTTAAGAGTAATATGTATTTAGAAAACATACTTGCTGTATTCCATAGACAAAGGGCACGCTGCAATCAGACTGACGGACATATTGATTTAGCAATAAATAAAGTAATTAGAAGCTTGTTTTTCAAGTGTGTCATGAGGTTTATTTGCAATATATTATGTTAATATTTGTATATCAAAATATTCCACACGCTTTCACTTATTTAAGTAAGTATATTATCAAAGATATACGTATCACTTGTATTATAAGGTTCAATAACATATCGTATTCATCTTCACAAAGCATGTTGCAATTTAAACAAATTTTTCCCCCCATCAGAGCAAAATGTGGTGGATAGTAGAGACGATATGAGGCTACGATCGATATAATTTAAAATTTGCCTGAGACAAATATAATAACGCATATATTTCCACAAGTTTGTCATTTTTCCCAATAAATCCATACTAACGGAGACATATTCCGTAGAATGGAATGACTAGAATTAATCATGTCATTCCCGAAACATTACTCGAAATCTCAAATCGATTCCATGTTTTAATAACCGTACCCTTTAAAAAATTTCACTGATAATTTCAATATATCTATGGTTTATCTTGACCAAACAAATTTTTCTTATTGTCAATATTTACGCTTTTAATGCACAGAGCATTAGTTCCTTATATGTCGATATATGTATTATCGATACATTATATATGGTACATGGAACTGCATCTTAATGTTTGCTTATCCCAGTTTTCTTTCTGATATTTTTTTTTAAATATGATGAAGAAAATTCAATATATTTTGGATGTCGAAATCCGGTGATAAATTTACGTTTTAGTAATGGCAAATATGAACGTCTATAAATTAAAGTTCATTCTGATCCCTTGAAACGCTTTTTTTTTTATTTTGTATTAAGAAATGGGGAAATGCTACAATACCGGCACTATTCTTATAAGTAGTTTAAAATCCTTTTTCCAATAAGGCAGAAAACATTACGACAGTAATAGGAATGAAATAACTAATACAAATGTAAACGGAATAAATAAAATTCGGAAGTATGACAGCCAATGTTCTGCAGTCCAATCATATCTATATGACGGAGCAGCGAGGACGCCGCTCGATTTTCACCCAACTTTCTAGAAAAATTGGTAAAACTCCGCCAATTGTTCTGGAATAAAGCATATTACAGTAATAGATAATTCTATTTAAATATCAGCAGGTAATTTCTCTTCAAAATATATGGGTTGGTATTAGTGTCTATGCTCTCTTTACTGATAGAAATATAATTATGTATGTATAGATTAAATTTGTGTCCATATTTATATATATTTACACACACATACATGCGTAAATTATACATCTACCTATACATATATACATATCCATCGAATTCACAGCATAATCTATTTGTAATGAACTACTATTCCTGGATGTCCATATAAAAATACAGAAATACAGTCAAAACAGACATATTTTACAAGAAACTGACACCTGGGGGAAAAGTTAATAAAAACACGATTCGGTTCGTTAACACACAGAGTCCTGGAATGAGCGACATCTTTCACGCCATAAGGTCGAACTTAGATATACTCTTATAAAACCCCAAAATGAAAAATCTGATTGAAAAAAGCACCTTAGGAAATAATAGAAGCCAAACAAAAAATCTTGAAAAACTCCTCATAAGGGCAGAATTGACATCGGAGAATGAATCAGAATTCTTAGTAAAAGAATGCGGAGATAGATGTAAAACATGCAAACACAACAATTTTACATACTTAGAAAATGGTTCCCACGTAAAATTTCAAAAGCGGATCCCTTTTCAAAGTAAATGCAGATATTAACTGCAAAGTGCAAAACCTCATATACTGCATTACTTGTACACACTGACGACAAAATTACATTGGCGAAATAATTCCCTCTGCCAACGTGCAAGAATCCACAGGCAGCATATCGGACAAGAGGAATGATGCAAGATTCTATTAAGTAAGTATCTGGAAATATGCAGCGACGGAATATTAAAGATGTTCCCCTTTTACACATGTGCACGTTACAATCCGCAAAGCCGAAAAGAAATGGAACTACATTTCATCATAAGATTTTCTTCAAAAGTGAATGTTTGATAGAAAAGCAGAGTCTGTACATTTTATCTTTTAAATATAACTCAAATATTGGAAACATGATGGTGTTTTTGCGTGGCATTGAGATGTTTTAAGCTTGGCGTGTTTTTCTATTTTGTAAGTTTTGTACTAATATTTTCTAATGCAAAAACTGAAATTGAAAGAATCGTGTTTTGTTTTCAAATGCAAAACATCTAAGTTACACAGTATAAACACGGGTTATGTTTCCAAACACACACACACGCACAAACACACGCAGACACGCAGACATGCACAGGTACACGCACACACTAACACCGTCACTTCATCAAGGGATTGTTTCCAAATTGAATATTTTAAGGTAAAGGGAAAATTTCGCATTTTATTCCAGATGTGGTTCTTCTCTACAAATGTTCAGGCATATATATGTGTAGCATTGGGATGTTACAATTTGGCGTATATGTTTGTTTTGTTCTTTTGTAATTTGTAAATATTGTATGAATGCTGTCTTCATTATTTACATTACTTAACTTTGAGGGATATTTGTCCTCATCTTGATTGTGGTGAACACAACGTTGCGGCTGATATACCCTCCAGCCATTGGGGAGATTTGGAACCTAGGTTCTCATTTCTAATGTATTTTTCGATGTTGTTGTTGTTGTTGTTATTATTATTATTATTATTATTATTATTATTATTATTATTATTATTATTATTATTATTATTATTATTATTATTATTACTACTGCTACTACTACTACTACTACTACCTGGAATCGAACTCGGAAGTTTGAGGTTAGTAGCCCGCGCTCTTAACCACTACGCAATATGCTGTAGTATAATAAAAATTATAAAAATAATAATAATAATAATAATAATAATAATAATAATAATAATAATAATAAGAAGAAGAAGAAGAAGAAGAAGAAGAAGAAGAAGAAGAAGAAGAAGAAGAAGAAGAAGAAGAAGAAGAAGAAGAAGATCGAAAAATACCTTAGGAATGAGAGCCCAGGTCCGAAATTTCCCTAAGACACCCGATGAAGGCTAGATGTTAAATCAGACGAAACGTTGTGTTAACAACAAACAAGATGAGGACATCCCTCAAACGTAAATAATGCAAATAGTGTACATAATTCCTCATCTCTTTGATATAGAACTGTAATGTTTTTTCATGCAGAAACGTGATATTTAGACAAGCGTGATTTTGTTTTTCAATGCAAAACATCGAAGTTGCAGTGTAAACATAAACACAGACATATTGCCAAACACATGAACTCACAGGCACCCTCACACACACACACATGTATATATTTATACATACATACATACATAAATTATAGCAACATTCGTCCTAAATCAGAACTGCTATCTTATGTTGGCAAATAAGCTTGCTGAATATTTCTCGTTGAGAGATGTACATATAGTAATTTTCAACACACATATATATATATATATTTACATTTTCATGTTTAGAATCTTAAGAAAGGAAAAAGAGGAAAAAAGAAAGTAAGTTGGGCGGGGAGGAGTGGGATAACTTTAGGGTAGAACTATTAAAAATAGAGTGATATCTCTGTTGACGAGGGAAATGGGAGTCTAGTATATTTAAAAAGGGTTTAGCTAAGTTCTTCACGTTTAGTGAGAAGTGTGGCGTATACCATAGAATAGAGCCTCCGCCGTTTTTTGTTGCTTAAGTATAGTGCTATCTATATTTTGAGGAATTAAAGTGGGTTAATATAGCCAATTTTTGTTAGCCGTTTTAGCTTTTGACCTAGTGTTATATGTGTGCGTGTGGGCTCTTAATCTTCGTTCTCCCGGGGTTCTAATATAGTGCATTAATCTGTTGTGATTCTGGTGGTTGGCATGAAGTTGTGATATGATTTAAGATATAGGTTGATTAAGGCTAGTATTAGGGATGTATTTTATTTGTTGGGAGAAGCCACTAGCAGCGAGGGCTTGGTTGTAATATGAGGCGTGGTTATCGAATATTTCCTCGGTGGATGATAGGTCAGATATAAGAATAGAGATACCCTTAAATGTGGATTTCTGGTGATTTGAATTAATGTTTAAGTATTTAAAGTATTGGTTAGATTTGTGATATGGGGAGTATTAGGAGGTTTCTAAGTTTAAAGTTACATCTAGAAAATGAGTGGTTTTCCAATGCAATACATAGATTGAGGCTAGAGAACAATTTGTGTAGATCTTTCCTAGTTCATTCTAAAGAGAATTTACTTAAGATCTTGGTGATTAGCAAGCCGTCATCTCTGTAGGAGTCTTCCTTGATGTTAGGGAAATGTATCTGGAGCTGGTGGGGTGTGTATAGTCCGACGAGTTCGGTGACATGGGCTGAGTCGGATGATCCCATAGTAAAGTCGAATAATTTGTTATGGCTATTGTTCGAGTTATAGTGTTTGGACCGGCACCAAAGTTTGTCCTCAAAAGAAATAAGGGTTTTACGGGCATTAAGGATTATGTTAATTTCCAGTGGTGTTAGGTCAGTTAGTTTCCTAGCAAGAAGTAGCGCTTGAGTAAGACGTTTGTGAGAAACAGAAGAGTAGTTATTATTTATATCGACTTGTAGGAAAGAATATTTTTTGTTGTTTAAGAGATGGAACCTGTACAGGACCATAAGTTGACATCCAGTTTCTCCTTGACGATTGGAATTATTTTATGTAGAATATCAATACTTATTCTTCCTAGGTCGGATGTAGTAGGGCATATGAGGCTTATTGATGGTTTAATTATGGAGTCCTTCTTATGATTTTTAAGGTTGATGTGTGATGTAAGGCAGTAGGGTTCTTGCTTTACTTTCCTCTGTAACCATCCCTTGATTTCATTCTAACATATCACCACATCTCACACAGCTCACACATATTCGTTACATACATTCTAATCGCTCCTCCCCATCCCCTACTTCTCTCCCATCACCTCATAATATCTTGACCATTAACTAACACTCCTTTTTCTCGTCCTTATACTTTTCATTTCTTCTTTCTCTTTTTCCTCCTTCTTTTCTCACCTATTTCTCTGGCCTATATCTTCATTTTAACATACATATTTCTTCTCTCCTATCTATCAACTTAATACTACCAATGCATTGTCAAATTTTCATTCACAACATAAGACTCTCTCAATGAGCATCACATAGAATCTATGTCTCCACACTTTCCGCTTGTGATGACAAAATATAAACTCCTATTTGAATTTACATACCACGGACAGGAAGCATTTCTACCATTTCTACACACCGTTTTCCTTGGATAATGGAACTGCAACTATAACATTTTATACGCTTTTATTTTCATTTCTACATTCATTCGCTTATTTCCCTATATACTCCTTATTTACGTCCTTTTCCAAAATAAATCCTGATATTAAACTCTAATAATTCCATCTGTTTAACCATGAAATAACCTCTCTGATGAAGGACTATCCCTAATATCCCAGAAACAGCTGTAAGTCTAACTTTCTCTTTAGAAATGACCTGAAAATTCCACCGAGCCATGGCTTTGTTTTCTCATTTTAATTAACATATGTTTGTGTGTGGGTGTGTGAGTGTGTGAGTGACTGTGTGTGTGTGTGTGTGTGTGGTGTGTGTGTGTGTGCGTGTGTGTGTGTGTGTGTATTTACATAGGGCAATGTACAAAATACACACCGAAAAATTATATAAACAACTGAAGGAATTCAATTTACACGATGGCGTGCATACATGAAAAGCATAATACATACATTATACATATTTCGAATGAATAGAGCCGAAAAGTCAAGTAAAGGTCACTCATGCTATCATAATTTGCCGAAGAACAATGAGAAGATATAAATTTAAAACGCCATGATAATTGGTTTTCGAATATCTTACCGTAAGAAATGCTTTAAAAAATGTCCTTGATTATTCACAATGATTTTCATATCATAAATAAAGACATTAATATAAAATGCGTGAATTAGAAATCAACTTTATATTCACGTTTATTTCAATTCCTTCATATTTTATTCATGCTAACGTTTTTTTTTTTAATTTCAAATTCTTTCTGTTTGTTAAATGAGACTTTCTTTCTATACATTCCTGTATCTATAAATGTTTTTAAAACTCGCTTATTTATATACCTTTTCTATATATTTTTAATATTGCTTATGGTTTACTATTTTCACAGCATGTATTAACTTGTGATGGTTCTGGAATCGAGTTTACTAAGATTCCCACAAATCCAAGCTTCAATCCCTCTCAATTGTCACTTTTTTTATTACGAGTTGGATTCCTTAAAATTTTCCATTGTGATATAATCCTATTCTGATATCCGTCTTTCTTTTTCTACAGTGACAGTCCATATAAAGTAAGCAAATAACGTACGTAAGAGACTTAATTTTAACAGAGTTTCAAACGATATAGTCAGCCAAGTTGAAATAGATTTCGCTAAGTTTAAGCTAGACATCAGTGAAAAACAACAATACTTAATAAGTAATACCAATGATAATAATTCGTCAAAGACGCTTGTTTATGCAAGGACATTCTAGATAATGCATTGTTTGAAATACCTCGATACACATGAGAATCATAAATCATGGGAGCCTAAAACATTTGCAGCTGCCGCGCTGTTACCGAAAACAGTAATGAAAACCAAATAAATATCATAAGTTAAGAGCAATAAAATATATTATAAAGAAACTATGAGACACTTATCTTCCAAAACATATTGTATGCTTTGATTGCGGCTTTAAGATACAGTATACACAATCTTCATTATATCTGGAAATGTATCATATATGTGCTGCTTTCTCTTTGTAGAAGCAACATGCCTAATGCAATATTAGCTTCTATCAAATTGATATTACATCGTAGACGGACGAATCAGCACGGCGTCAGGCCGTAGTCATGCAGATAAATCCCTCTCACTGATTTTAGCTCGCTCCTCTCTTCTTCCATTACCAAGATGTCTGTGAAAACAGGCTTGTATTTGATTACAATTTAACCCTAACCCTAACCCTAACCCTAACCCTAACCCTAACCCTATTTGATTACAACATTTTAACTATAACTATTTCGCCTGATGTATTCTGTAAATTAAAACATAATTTCATAAAATTTTCGAATATCTATTTAATTATATTTGTAAGATCAAATACACAGCATCAACTCAAACCAGGAAAATTGCAATAACTTAACAGCATGGCATTCTGACTCAGGTGCAGACGACAAATTTAACTGTGCTGAAATTACCGAATGACAAAATGACCGTTGGGAAATTGATGGTACTCGTAGGATGAATACTTCGTAGAAAAGGGATGAAACGTTTTGATACTGCATCTCGTGCGTCGGTGGCATTGCTGTATAAGACTTGTTTTAAAGAAGGTTTTCTTAATCTAACTGTGTTGTGACTGGATTACTAACAATATTCCTTTCAGAAGTTTAAAACAGACACTGAATTATTTTAGGTATGTGGATTACAGAAAAATTGCACAACAGTGTCAAAAATACGATAAAAATCTCAACGGGCTGTACATGCCTTATCTTAAAATGGACGAAGAGAATTTTGAAGAGAATAACTCCGAGCCATAACCAAGAAATCCTTTCAACGGTAGCTGAAAATATCTATGAGATGTAACCATGAAGCGGTTGCTAAAAAGCAATCCACCTATAATGATCCAATCATTTAAAAACATAAAGTAGAGCTACGTTTTCCTTTAATACTGCATATTTGGCTGTCATCGTTTGCTTGTTTATCAGTAGCGTAGATTGCTCCTTCAACCGCTCAAATTTAGTATGTGTAAAATGATAATATATATATATATATTATATATATATATATATATTATATATATATATATATATATATATATATATATATATATATATATATATATACACATATATGTATATATATATAGTTTTATGCATTATTTATCAGTACGATATTTCTATTGTTTATTATTTCTCCTTCGCTCAACTAACCGTGTGTTATGGCCATCTTGCATTCCGCCGTTTCAACCGCACAAAATTGTTCGTTCAAAACGTTATGCCCTTCTCTTCGAATAAAATCCATAGTATTCGTTTTGCTGCATGGGCTTTATTCCAAGATTGACTTTACGATAGTAGAATCCCCAATTTCCAAATAACCATATTTTATATTTAAATCTGATAGAATAATGTCGATTTAGTACACACTCTGCAAGTAAACGATTTATAAGAAATGGTCATATTTTTCAAGTTACAACATATAAGTCAATGCCTAAAATAATAATAACAACAACAACAACAACAATAATAATAATAATAATAATAATAATAATAATAATAATAATAATAATAATAATAATAAACTATTATCAGAAATATATGACTATATGCATATGTACGCGTATACATAAAATAAATATATGTACATACAAATAAACACACACCTGCATATATGCTTATATATGAATGTATATTTATATTGCATGTATAAATGTATATTAACACACTTTGCGGGAAAGAGTTAGATAAAACTGAATGGCTGAGAGATACACATATGGACAGGTACATTACAATTTACATAAATAAACTAATAGGCAAAGGGGGCGGTCGATATGTACTCTACAATTCCTTTCTATACATCTATACATTCTCTCACACACACACACACACACACATATATATATATATATATATACATACTCATATGTATATAGTGATTTATGCATATCTAATGTATATATTTATATATAATATAATATATATATATATATATATATATATATATGAGTGTGTGTGAGTGTGCGTGTATGGATGTATATATATATACATACAGTGGTTTCCTTTTTTACTGGTCCGTGCGCCTTATATGTATTTAATAGGGAATTTGGGCATTTTTATGACTTATATTATAGGATTGATTGACACCGATAAGTTATATTTTTTTCCTTATGACAAATGGGAAGAATTATCAAATTGACTTTTACGCAGAAGGAAGGAAAACATTGAACAAAAACGCATTTCTACCGACCATGATGCATTTTTCAATTGTTTTTTACTATTCTGTTTTAGCCTTTTATTGTTATTTATATTTATATGTTGTATTTATATGTTTTGTATTTATATGTATTTATATGTATGCTGCATATTATTTATATGTATTTATATGTATGCTGCATATTATTGCAACATTTTATTCTGTGAATCAAAAACAATAAAAAATAAGAAGCATTGCTCCATCAGTGCATATAAACCAAAAAAATATATATATATTTCAGAAGTGATACATTATGCGAAGCATTTCAATAAATAAATATGGCGGAAATAATAATTTCGATTTCTGAAGATGCTGCCTGCTGGTAATACTGGTGAAGAGGAGGAAAATAGTTGGAGGATAACGATGATCGTGACGGTAAGGATTAATATAATTTGTAATAAATGCAAGGAAAACAAATGTGGGAAAGAAGACAAACGAAGATAAGAAAACGAAAAGGATGAAGAAATAATAGACACCTACGTATGGGTAGTAAGCTTGCTTCCCAACAAGCAGCTTCTGCATTCGATCCTAGGGCGCAGCAATTGATATAATTGTACTCTGCAGTAAATTATATAGTAAAATGTGCTATGCATGGAATGTGATCTACATTCGCTGAAAAATTCATGCATACATACATAAATACATGCAACAATAACTCCTTATATGTATATGTATATATATATATATTGCTTAGTTTTTCTTGGAGGGCTGGCCGTGATCTAATAATCTCAAGATTAATCAGCCGAAATTACTACGATGATCCGTTCTTGACTGAAGACTGAGGGGTTCGAATGTCCTGTCCATGTTTATTGTGTCGTCTTCTAAGAGTTATACGTTCTTGTCCATGTGTATTTTTCTACATACCTTAACATATTCCAGGCGCCCCGTACCCACCTTATCATTAATGTGAGCACATATTCTTATAATTGGTACGACTCTCTTTTTGTCTCCCTCTCTCTCTCATTTTTAACTTGACCTGTCCCCCTCTCTCTCTCTCTCTCTCTCTCTCTCTCTCTCTACTCATCCTCTTTTTCTCTTCTCTTTACCCTCCTTTTTCTTTGTCTCGCTCTGCACTCACAGGTCATTCTTCGACACCATCCCTTCTCCTCTCTGATCCCTTCTTTCTCTCTCTTCTCTCTTTGTTGCGTTTTGTCCCTCGTCTCTCTCTCTCTTCCTTTGCTTCTCTTTCTTTTCTTTTCCCTCTTCTCTGTCACGTGACTGTTGGCCGAAATCTGCCTTTCAGCTCCTGACCCTCGTCGTGTTAACATCGTTGTTTTTCGTCCGCCGCTATAAAGGCTTCTTCCAATGCGCCAGAGAAAAAATTTGTTTGCTTGTTATCAGTCGTAAGACACTTGTTGTTTTCACCGTTAATGCTTCTGTATTTCATGTTTCTGTATTCCATTATTGTTTTTTGTTTTTTTATATCTGTCCCTTTTGCTGTCCTGGGGTTCGTATGCATTCGATCCTTCTTCCAGGAAATCTACGCTTCCAGCTTAGTTTTTCTAATGCTCGTTGCTTAGTTTTTCTTGGAGGGCTGGCCGTGATCTAGTAATCTCAAGATTAATCAGCCGAAATTACTACGATGATCCGGTTCTTGACTGAAGACTGAGGGGTTCGAATGTCCTGTCCATGTTTATTGTGTCGTCTTCTAAGAGTTATACGTTCTTGTCCATGTTGTATTTTTCTACATACCTTAATATATATATATATATATATATATCATGGTATGTGACTGAGGGTGTCCAGACACCAACACACACACACAAACATATATATATATGTGTGTGTGTGTGTGTGTGTGTGTGTATATGTGTGTGTGTGTGTGTGTGTGTGTGTGTGTGTGTGTGTGTGTATGGGTCTGCTATCGAAATGTTAAATGTCGTAAAAAGTGGTTTGGTAAAAAGGAAATAGCTCAAACACAACCGAGAAGGGAACTTCATGTGAAAAAGTTTCTTCACTCTATCTGTTGGGATTGCAAAGGATATATATATATATATATATATATATATATATATATATCAAAGCGACGAAAATATTTTGTCAAATTAAATTTAAATGTTGAAATGAATGTAACGGTTTTGTGTGTTTCTTAAATGGCATATAAACACCTTCCACGCTGCAAATGTTTTCGTTCCAGCACAAGATCTCAGATCAAGTCACTCGCTACACACGTACATCTCGCCCCCCCTCTCTCTCTCTCTCTCTCTCTGTGACCGCGTGTGTACCGTTGGCGATTTTTTTCCTCTGTCTTCCCTTTTCTGGATCTTTCTTTCTCCTATGTTTCCGACGAAGAGCTCCGCTCGTAACGTTAAACCCTTCTTCTTTCCTTCTTTCCTGAGCGTCCAATAATACTATATTTGTTCCACGTCCTCGCGTTGTTGCGTTTCTGTGCTTTCTTGTTTGGATTAACTATATATATATATTGCTTATATATATTGCTTATATATAAACAATGGCACGGACTAATAGTAAATTATCAGATATAGGTTGTTCAGTGGTCAACCACAACCATTGTGAAGGAATTTATCAAATTCATTAGGTTAAATGTTTTTGCTTCGAACAAGAGACAAAGAAATGATATAAAATTCTAAAATACTCATAAAATTTATGCAAATAACAGAGTTTTCGTCAGAATTCTATTGTAGTGTAACCATTTAAAAAGAAATAACGAACTGTCTGCTTTTCATGTCCGTGTATTGCTTGGTATATAAGCAGAGTGTGTTTCTTTCAGATGCTTGTGGATTTGAGGTAAAGGATTAAAATCTGAAATTGCAAGTCGAATCCAAAAACCACACTAAAATGTCTGCAATACACATCAAATCAGAAAGATGAATGGCGCAGTCTAATGTCTTTTTCGATGTATGAGAATTTTCTCGTTCTTCCAACTATAAAGCAGCTCCAAATTCTATTTAATGTCATCAGATTAACTAATTCGACAGGCTACTAATGCAAAATGCAGGATTTAGACAGCTATTACACACAATCTGCCTTTGATAAGTGAAATTAAAGTGCGATAAAGAGTATAAAATGGATTTCTTTGATTTTTATTCTACGCTAGTGAAACGTATTATTATCTTTATTATAGCTTGCAATGCCCATAAACTCGCTACTATGCTACTATGCTTATACAATACTGAATATCCACAGGTGTAAATTTAAACGTGCATATATTGTACGGTCTCTGTGGATAATTTGTTATGATAGAAGATCTAAAGTTTTATATCTGCCAATCTAAATTTGTTCAAAAACGTGGTAAACAGGCAGAGCTTTTAAAGACTACGAATGCAAAACCACAGACATAGGAATGTGAATTATTTTAAACGACACAACTGTAAGTTGTTGAATGGACGATTAAACTTTTCGTAATTCGATTGAAATCAAACTGTTTTTTCTTTCTGGAGAATCTATTGATGAATTTTTGGAAGGGAGTGAAATATAATGTGAGAGCAAAAATATTTAATTCAAAAAATAAAAATCTACATTATCTCGATTTATTCATGAAATTCCGAAAAGTCAATTTATGCACTTGTTTGAATTTTATATTGCATAAAATACCTTACTAGTAATAGGGTTCGTCTTTGAAAATTGGATTCCATAATAAAAAAAAAGATATAGATCACTTTAACTGAGAATCCAAATACATATCATTCTAGAGACTTACAATCGGCTTGCTTGTGCAAGTGATGTCAATCGAAAGCTCTGCATATCTGACACCACTAGATTTCACGGTTCATCAGGACAGAACGCTCAGCATTTCTGGGCCTTCCTCTCGACTGCTTTATAACGCACGAACCCCTAACTATTGTGAGATCTCTAGCATTTGATTTTAATTCATTCAACCATAAATGATTTCTTCGCAGTTATTTTGTTTGTGTATTTGGAATCTCATTTTTGAGAGCTCATCCTAACATTTTGTGATCTTTAGTCAGTAAAATAATTTAAATTATAGAAGTGATTTTAAAAATCTCAAGCGCAGGATAATGCTAACAACATAGCCTGAACAGGATAATTTACCCCTATGTTTCAGAAAAAAATGTTGGCGGCCGGCTATGAGACTCGAACTCACACAAGATGGAAGTGGAAATAGCGCATAAGTAAATCAATGTCATTTAAATTTAGAAACAATTAAATAAAATGATTTTAAAATAACGTAAAGAAAGTATCAAATATTACCGGTTTCGATGGTGAATTTTGTTTTATACACACACACACACACACATATATATATATAGGCGTGGGAGCGGCCGCGTGGTAAGTAGTTTGCTTACCAACCACATGGTTCCGGGTTCAGTCCCACTGCGTACCACCTTGGGCGAGTTACTTCTACTATAGCCTCGAGCCAACCAAAGCCTTGTGAGTAGACGGAAACTGAAAGAAGCCCGTCGTATATATATGCGTATATATATATTTGTGTGTGTATATATATATATGTACGTGTGTGCATTTGTTTATGTGTCTGTGTTTGTCTCCCAACATCGGTTGACAACCGATGCTGATGTGTTTACGTCCCTGTAAGTTAGCGGTTCGGCAAAAGAGAACGATAGAATAAGTACTAATCGTACAAAAATAACTCCTGGGGCCGATTAGCTCGACTAAAGGCGGTGCTCCAGCATAGCAACAGTCAAATGACTGAAACAAGTAAAAGAGTAAAAGGGCATATGTATGTATATATGTGTGTAAGTGTTTCTCTATGTACGTATCTATTATGCAACAGTGTTTCTATAAACCACTAGTAAAAGTTTCGTCTCTCAAATGTCCTTTTATTTATAAGTTTCACTTACCAATTATTTCTAAATAAAGCGTTATCACTATTTTAAAAGAAGTCCTCGTAGATCTACAACGAGGAACTGATCCATTTCCATTTATTTGTGAAAAATCAATTACTGTCGTTTTTTACAAGATCCAGGTGTTTCATATTTGTTTTCAATTATTCCTTGTTACACTGACCTCCTGTTGCTCTATTACATTATGTATACTTTAACATTTCACTTCTACCGCATTATTGACATTTACAAACTATTCTTTTGTGTTCTCTTCTCATGTGTATTATAAATTTATTTAGAACAGTTTCTGTGAAGTATTGAGAGATTTTACATTAGATAAAATCTTGATGAGGTCGAAACGATGGGATATCAAATGCAACACGAACTATTAAAGTACAAACAGAATAACTTTTGATGTTTTTAATTTTTATTTCGTCATGTCGAGGATCCCCCCTTCCTCAGATCACGTGTAGAAATAAGTGGTGAAATAAATTACATCGTTCTGTAGAAATTTGTGAGGGGATAATAACATAGATAAACTGGTGTTGGAATAATTGCTATTCTACTTCTTATCGGTCTTTTACGCCTCTTTATATCCGGTTCATGCTTGATAATATAGCTTTCTTGATTCGAGGATTGCCTGCATTGCGTTCATTGAGGCACATGCATGCTGTAAATTTTGGGATCTGTCACTTTTGCAGGGGTTTATGTCCTAAGGTATTTGTGGGCACATGTTGCGTTGACAGAGATGCGGAGGATGCACCACATTTGCTGCAGACTAGGTGGTATGCAACGTAAATATTTAAATTGTTGATTTGAAAATTAGTAAATGTGTTTCTCAGAAACTGTTGCTGGAACGATTTCTGGACAAATATTTTCGTAGGGAGTGACCGGAGCGTGCCCTCTAAATAAATTATCTCTCCCTGTAAATGACAGGGATGGATACAAATTTCTGTTTTAAGTCTTCGTTGTAGCTGTCGAATTTCTTGTATATGACGGTGATCTCTTTCCTGGAGGAAGTAGGTATTAAGATATCATCCACTTACCTGAGAAAGAAGAAGCAGGTATTTCAAGTACTCAGCACCGTACATTCTAGCTGGTCTAACTGAGCATCCAGACTAGTCTGGAGGCTTGTGTCTGCCGATTTACAACTCAGGATTACTAAGCAATATTTACAATAAGGAGGCTATTAGGAATATATATGTGCAATACTAACAGTCACGCAATCAGACCCAAAGCCAACGACCTACGAGACGCAATTTCCCGTATAAGCAATAGATACACCGACGCAGCTGCTAAAGCTGCTAATACCACATGGCACCAGAAAATCCCATTAAACAACGACTAACCACCATTTTTTCTAAATGACAGCATATTAAGCTATTGTTAATAATCTTCATACCAATCCCATACTTCTGGGTCTGGCCAGGCTTCCTAAAACTAATTTAATTCGACAATCTAACTACTGCTCTAATCCATCATGCTACCAGCAGCGTATGACAAAGCATACAAAGGTGCATTATGATTCATCCCTAACGAACCTTCTGTCTAGAAGTTGTAACACAAAATGCATCGTAGAGAAAGCAATGCGGAATTGCACCATCACCGAGGGCCTACATTGTATAAGAGATAGTCTACAGCAAACTTAGAGCATACTGCAATTTTAAGCAATCTCAGAAAACTACCACAATCGCATGAAGGACAACACGCACACTAAATTTTCACTTCATAAACGCCTGCAGAAGTATCAAACTCAGAAATTTGCAATATCCACGTGGGACACTGAACGCAACACAAGCAAACGCGAATCAAGAAAGCTACCCTAGTTATAATATCAAATTAGCTGTAAGGTACAGAAAGGAGCTACACGTAGCAGACATGCTGTTACAGTAACCTCAATATGTCTATATCAATATCCACTCTCACATATCTGAGCAACGATATCTTATCCGTTCCATCTCTTACTTTTCCATGTATCATGAGGAAGAGTGCCTAGTTAGAAATATTAAAATACAATGTAAATTTTCAACTAG
>NC_043008.1:41183796-41208796 GCF_006345805.1 Octopus sinensis
CATCACAATTGGACTCGTCCAACTCTTTCCGAATCTTCTGCATTGTCCACTTGCAGAATGAATTCCGTTATGTCAATAAAAAAGAAAAGCAAACCATCCGCATTTCGCAAAATCAAATTACAGGAAATTACAGGGTAAATGTTTTTTTAATTTTCTCCTGTTTACGGAATTAATCTTTATTTGCGGTAGAAGCTTTGGCTGTTATTTCTAGTGGGTGAATGGCCTATTATGGCCGTTCCTTAATTGTTAATGTTGAACTTAAAAATGGTCTATGACTATTTAATTTTTTCCCACTGGGCCGCTGGTGGCAAAACATTCTACAAAATTTCCCACCCTATATTGATTAATTATGAATTTTTGGTTAATCCGTAATGGAATCGACGGCTGATATTTATTTGCTGCCGATAAATTTGGCGCGAGTGCGACGATTTGAAAATTTTAGGTCAGATATTGCCTTGGCAAGATTGGGTATGCCTCGTGTAAATATCTGTTCCGACTTGAGCTATTTCTTGCTGAAGAATCCGAGGGCTTAGAAGATTGGCTTGATTTAATTAATCAGGTTAGTTTACCATTAAACAGCGGATGAAACGGTATACCGTACAGGAAATTACAGGGTAAATTTTTTTAATTTTCTCCTGTTTACGGAATAATCTTTATTTCGGTAGAAAGAAGCTTTGGCTGTTATTTCTAGTGGGTGAATGGCCTATTATGGCCGTTCCTTAATTGTTAATGTTGAACTTAAAAATGGTCTATGACTATTTAATTTTTCCACTGGGCGCTGGTGGCAATAAAATTCTACAAAATTTTCCTTGCCACCCTATATTGATTAATTATAAATATATATATATATATATATATATATATATATATATATATATATAATATAGAAGAGAGAGAGAGAGAGATCTCTTTTACTCTTTTACATATTTCAGTCATTTGACTCTGGACATTCTGGAACACCGACTTTAGTTGAGTGAATACTTTACTTTGTAAGACTAGTACTTATTCTATATATATATATATATATATATATATACACATATTTTGCTGAGGCAATCTGCGCAAAATATTTGTTCATGGTGAACATTTTATGTGCTCAATATTAGCTCGACACCCCATTAAATTGGAATTGCCTGCACTAATGTACAAGCGTACCACATGTAAGAATGATCATGAAGTGTTGTGCACAAAAAAAGAACGCACCAACCACTGTCTTGTGCATTCACACATGTGCGTACACACAGATATATAAAAAGAACTGCGAGTGTATGCTTGTGTGTGCATGTATGATTGTTTATCTGTGTGTGTATGTTAAGTATGTATCCACGTTAGATGCAATTTGTACTTACTGAACTTTGTTATAGTGACTAAAACAATTTTATAGAATTATCCTACCTCCTATCCATCAGGATACATGGTCTTGCGGTTACAGCTGGATACATATTTTTAGCAAACTTGGAAAAATGTTCAAACATTTGTATATGTATTATACATGCACCCAGTGTTCGGTGACAGGATCGTGTTTCTATTAATATACATGCCTTGTCTTGTATATTTAGTGAATGCACAAACTTGCACGCTCGTATTTGGAATCCTTTAAGGGATTTTGTTAAACAAAAGATTCCAGCAATCATTCCAGAAACAGTTCTGATACACACCGGCACACAAACACAAATATGCACACATATATGTGTATACATACATGTGTACATCTATATATATAATATATATATATATATATATATATTATATATATAATTTCCTATCTAAATTTAGGAGTGCGTCTAGCGAGTGAATCTTCTGTTTTCCCTGCATTATCTTTAAATATGGTTAATCATACACATACGTACAGACACACACACACACACACACACTACACACATATGCACACACAAACACATACTTTGTGCATACATATTTTCGCGTGTGCCTCTCTATATATGTAAAGACGCAGGTATGTGTATTTTTTCTATCTATCTATATATGTATATCTATCTATCTATCTATATATATATATATACATACATACATACACACACACACATACATACAGAAATATATATATATATATATATATATACATATTTGCAAGGAACAGGTTCAAACGTTGTGAAGTGGAAATAATATAACTTGGAATACGACGGATCTAAGGGATTTATACGTTTATATCTTCTGCTAAAACATGTAATAATATATATATGTGTGTGTAAATATATGTATATATATATATATATATTATATATATATATATGCATACATAAAAACACACACCACACACATAAATCTATGTGTGTGTGTAACATTTGCAGTAAAAACTATGAAAGTACAAATCCACTTAGTTTTGTTGTAGTCAAAGCTATATTCTTTTCCCACTTATCCACATCAAAATGTTTCCAACTGACGCTGTTCACATTTTTTAAACCTTTAATTCTATCTTCTATCACATAAAATAATGAAATAACATCAACCATTCATAAAAAAGTAAAGAATATACATTCAACAAAATCATTGATGAAATGCAAAATATCTAATTTATAAAAGACAGTAAACTTAAGCAAAAATTGTAGCCGGAAGGATTTCAAATTTCAGTTAATTTTTTTGCTCCTGTTTTCCTTTTCGATTCGCAGGGCAAAATCTTTTGACTCTGAGATTCTGATAGCTTATATTACTGACAATCACCTTCCGGCTATGCTCATGGGATTTCCTTAACGCTGTATTATTTTCTCATTTATACTGCTTTGTCGTTCTTGTTCCTACATATTTTTACAATTGGATACGATTTACATCTTCCTTTACTATATAAAATAATCTGATTAAGAATATATACATACATGCATACATATGTGTGTGTATGTATGGATATTCGTATATATATATATATATATATATACTTGTGTCTGCTCGGTAGGATTTTAGTAAGTTTAAATATATGTTGTCATTCATATATAGGGCGTTAATTTTTTAAGAGCACTCCATTCCTTTTTTTCAATTATTTCATGTCACTAAATTGTACAGATTGGTTATCAGTTGACGTGTCTAAGTTCTTTCCTTCTTAGTGCTTTAATATGCTGACAAATCTTTATCAAGCGTGATCTTTGTTATTTTTTTACTAACATGTACATATATATATATATATATATATATATATATACGCACACATATATACATATCTCTATACACACACACTTATATCCGTATATATAACTATACATTCTTATCTATGTATGTATATATACATATAAAATTTAATAGAATGATATTAAAAAACCTGTGAATAATTTTCAAAACATTTATAAAGAGAAAGTCTTACAGCTGTTTCCGGGATATTTTATATATCCTTTCAATAATAATAGTTATTATAGAGAAGATATGAAATGCAGAGTGAAGTGTAGGAATGAAAACAGACGTGATATATATATATATATATATTAGATCCAAGGATCGAGTTGAAGGAAGAATGTTAGTTCAAACAATCCGTTGTAAATATAAAAAACAACCTTTCAGGGACAATAGTAGTTTATTGAGACGAAAGGTATTGGAAACTTTTCCTATCGAAGTTCGATAAATGTTTAAAAGTTCGGTTTACCTTTTACGGCAGGCAACCAGTGTTGCTGGGTATGTGTATATGAATGCATGAGTGAAGGAATTGAGTATATATCTCGAAGCACCAGATACAGAGATAGGGCAAGAAATACAAATATGGGGTTTACAACTGCACATTAAGATAGGCAATTAAATATGGAAAGGCTATATATATATGTCAATGAGAGTAAGACAAATGTACAGCTGTCCTACAGTAATCGCTAGTTACAATATACACCTGATTGGTGACGTTTAATTTTAATTTACACTTTGTAACATATGTAAATTTGACATTAGAATTATCTGCCTATATTTCAGTCAGGAACCTAATAGTTATCTCGAAATAGTCGTATGCACACTTAAGGAAAAACTCAAATATACACGCATACATATACTTATACATATCTATGTATATGTCTATTTGTGTATATGTGTGTGTTTGTGTATGTACGTATCTGTGTGCTTGTGCGTACGCCTTTGTGTGTGGACACTAATATGTGTCTATATACATGATATCTTGTCAAGGTGCATTTGTTCTCGAATTGTTATTAAACAATTACAATATATTGCACTACAGAGCAACATCTCACCTGTCCGAAAAATTAATAATGCGATCAATGTTGAATTCCAGGTAATTTTCAATTTCTTTAGCATATTTGTTTAATTGTTTGTTTATTTGTTGGTTTGTTATTCATAATAAAGGACGTACGTCACGTTCATCATGTAATTTTATAATAACTGAAGTACGCTATGATTAATAAATCCACATAGATCATGACATTTGCAGATATGGTGATTATATTACTTGCTGATATTACAAAATTATTACCATAGCTCAGTGTTGATATATACATCATGACATTTGTTGGTAAATTGAGGACGAGCATATTCCCGAGGGGTTGAAGAGCTACGTGATGCTGCAGAGTAAAACGTGCTGAGTTTAACACTTAACCAACGTAAATGTATACACTAAGATAACTGCAAAAAGAGCCTTGTATTGGTTTGGCTACTAAATTCCCGCCGTTCCCGAACAAAATGTATTCCAAAAGGATTCAAAAATAGAATTCTCGAAGAAAAATAAATTCCAAAATTTAAAAACGCAATAAATTCCAAAATATTAGCAAAACAAAAAACGGCAGGAAATTAATTGCCAAGCCAATATTCGAAACACGATATAATTTTAAGTAATATCAAAAACAGTATTAAATGCAATATAAAGGGATACATCCAATGTCACAACAGTCATTTTCCTTTTTTAAATATTGTTACAGAAGAAACCAATAAAAATATAATTGTTGTATCTGAACTCTGAGTCAAACGATAGAATTGACACCTTACATTAAATTGCAAGTAAGGCAAGTGATGCCTATAGATCACTTCTCAAGTTGGATTTATACAAAGAAAAGAATCAAAATAAATATAATTGTAACAATGAAAATCAAGTTGTCCACAAATATTATATTCCTTAAAGCAATGAACATTAGTCGTTGAATGGATGTTGCGAAATTTTGCGTTTCAATAAAATCGTTTATTTTTTTCTAGAACAGTATATGGCACTATCATAAATATAAGTATGGCACTTTCTAAAGGAAATTGCCAAGGAAAAAGTGTGGAAACCATTAAAGAAAACGAGAATCTATTCACGTGCAACATAATACCTAATTTGTTGGTTATCTCAAAACATATTATCAAAGACAAGCCTCATGTATATCACTATGGCAATTGTACATTACTTGACATTGCTATATTCAATTTCTATGACAGCATAGTAGCTATCAGCACAATAGTAAACGCTTCCTTCTCAAAACTGGATGACATCTGCAGAACAAAGTTTCAGAATATCTGCAGCGACAGAGCAAAATGCCCGCAGTGCTGAATTGAATATAGATATGTAAATAAAGAGTAAGGAAACTTCAGCGTTGTCGATCGAAATACTACAAATATCCTTCAGATTATACGCTATTGTCATGTGATTGACGTAGAAAGATAACGTTCGGCGATGATATTTTCAAAGCACCAACAAAATATTTGTTCTTACGAGTCTAATACATACGTATATTAAATACTTTATGAATGTAAAAGATAAGATATCAGACATTGGCCACGATAAACATTTAACGTAATAATCAACAATATATGGAGATCACTAACATATATATATGTAAAAGAGAATTTTTTAAAATTCTTACTATACTGCAAAAAATTCTTTACATCTAATCAAAAGATTGTATCACAATGTCCTGGATTAGATCTTCTAAATGATATTTTGACAACACAAAGCTGGTCTGCTAGCAACTCAAATTCCCACTGAAAGTAAATGCCGTTTTATACGTATGACCGTCCAACTGACATAGAAGATTTCCTTATAAAAGATGTATCATTTTAGTAACTGTGTAAAACAGCAAATTTCATGATAACGTCATTGTAATGGATATAATACTGCAAAATTACTTAACAATTACTGAGCACAGCTTGCACATATAAATACGTACAGAGATCTGACAGTAGATTGACATTATTTACAATGACAATGTTTACGTCATTTTGCATGTAATTCGTACAAGTGTTACTATGAAAGATAGCCTCTAACAATAGACTGCAATATATTCTGGGCCAGTGCTACTCAAAGTGGCTCTTTTCTGTTGCCTGAAGTGCGGGAAACAGGGATTATGCTGATTTCCGCGCCGGTAACAACCAGACGAAAAACAGGCGACTCTGTGAATGAGAGCCAGGAACTTCCGCCACGTTCAATTCCTGGCTGTGTCGTTTTCCCAAACGGAATGCTGAGAAGGAGCACGGAGTCATGCATTTCTGGGCCTGTGTTCCAAATTTACGGTGGTACCCAAAAGTTTCCTGTGAATTACGGGAGGCAGAGGGGCTCCGTGACCGGCTACCAAATTGATGCGATCGGCTGTTACTTCGACGGGGGATACCAAACGATAGAGCTGTTATCTACTCTGTCAGGGCCTGGATCTGTGATGCCCGTCCGAGCTGAGATTCGAAACTGAAGCTAAGTAGTCATGCTCGCCTGATCCACAACTGGCCGAACAGGGACAAAATAATCCTTAGATTCAGTTTCGAATCTCAGCTCGGAAAATGAAATGTTAGTTTTCACACGTCTTATGTATCTATGTATAGTTATGAAGCGTGTTTATTGTTTAATTGATTCTTAAAGTACCCGATACTGATTTTATTCTGTACATTACAACGGGTTTTAATATATTCATCACTCAATTTTTCTCTTGTGGTCTTGTGTTTTTCATATGTTTAATTGATCCGAAGTTATATTTTATTAGAAAGCTCTAATGTAAATTCATTACATCACGTCTGCAATGTTTTTTCTCGTGTTTCTATTTCGCTAATAGATATCATTTAATTCATAGCAAACATTTAATTATTCTTCAGCATATTGATACTATTTAAATTTCAAAGTAGGTAGAGGTCACGCGTAAATAGCGATACATACGTTTCGATAAATAATGCACGTCTTATAAATATATATGTAACTGAATAAATATGGGGTTATTTAAATATGTTTCGTTAGTCTTTGAAAGAGATTTGATTTGATATGACCTTTCGACCATATATGTATGATACGAACTTTGCAAATTGTTTAAATTGCAAAATGCTTCTAAATATGTTTAGATTATAGTTAAACATCCTTTAAATAATGAATAATGTAAATTTCTTTTAATATATATCAACATGTTAATACGATATTCTTTCATTTCTAATCATTTAATTCATGTCTAGACGTTGCATAATTTCAGTACAAATTTTCAATAATCGGAAACAAATTAGAATAATCTTTTGTGTTTAATTACCCTGAGGCATTTGTTCATTTCATATGGATTTCTAACATGGCTACAATGCTTCGTTGTTACTAGATGTGTGTAGTGGATTCAAACGAAAGCAGTATACAGTGAATATGTATTTTCTGAACGTCGGAAAGATTATAAGCAAATATGAGCCACGTTAGGATTCGATAGCAGGAAGTCGAATGAAGTAACTAAATATCGCAAAGCCAATATGTACAACGTTCTAGACATTCTTCTGTTTCATCACTATTGGTATCTTTCATGTTTTAACTATTTCAGTCATTGAACTGCCGCCATGCTGGGGCAACGTCTTGAATGATTTTAGTAATAATAAATCGACCACAGCACTTGGTAATGCTATCTTGTCCTTTTGCTGATCCGTTTAGTTCAGGAGACATAAATAGACTAACACCAGTTGTAAAGAGCCGGCAGTGAGAAACACACACACACACACACACACACACACACATGTGTACAATTACATGTGTACAATTACATATGTATATGTATATATATATGAGTGTGTGTGTGTATGTGTGTGTGTGTTCGCACCCCCCCCCGAACTCATCCACATCGCTTGACAACCGATGCTGTTTTTTTTACGTCCCCGTAACTTAGCGGTTTGGCAAAATACACCAATAGAATAAGTGCTAGGCTTAAAAAGAATAAGTCCTGGGGTTTACTTGCTCCACTAAAGGCGGTGCTCCAGCATAGCCGCAGTCAAATAACTGAAACAAATAAAAGAGTATAAAATACGTTAGGTTATGTAACATTACGCTACATTATTTTAGACGTACTAATTATAGGTAATACAGTATGAATCTATTGTAAATAAGTAATTGCAATATTTTAAGTTACAGTAACATTGTAACTGTTGAAAAGCGTTGAGAAGTATCGGTAGTTCTTAGACGATAGTTATATTCAGAAATACCCCAAATTACATACTAGATTGTTGTCCCTTCGTAAATGGTTATTCAGACTCTTCTACGATACCATTGTTTCAGTTTTCATACCCCATCTCAGATAAATCACTTGCTAAGTAAGTATATCTCCGAAATATTACGTTCAATATATTACAATACACGAAGAATTGCTATGTATATATTTTTATTAAAAAATATTTTTTGCCATGCGGGACAATATTTCGTTGAAAATAATACTGGGTACGTTTCCGCATTAGGTGTTCCTGTAAATCATATGTTCTGCTACGACGAATAGTGTACATGTCGTTATTTGCTTACATTTGCTGAAAAAATTACCATTCAGTGACATAAGACACATCAATCTAGCACAAGTTTCAATACATACAACACAGTTTGGTCTTGAATAATAATAAAAAAAAAAGTATATTGCAATAGGAAATACGTCAGTTATCTTCCTTGAATATATATTGCGATTGTTGCTTTATAGCCATTTTACCAGATCCAATCTATTAAAGCACTAAGACACTTAGATACCCAAAACCAAGAAAACGGAATGCATAAAGATAATAATTGTAGATGCTCTTTCAGTGATTGTTATTCTAAATTGACAGAAATATACAGTGGAACGACAAAATGGACCGCAAAGTTGTTGACTATACATGCGCTTCTCTTCGCACTCAAAGCAGTTTAGTGTTCGCCAACACTTCACAAAATGTTGCAGTGTGTGAGGCAGCATAACTCGAGCACTGTTTGATTACTGTTAAATTTGGGAGACACAAAGGATACAGCTGCCCGCTGTGTATGTACTTGAAATAGGTGTGTACAGATGTATTTGTGTGTGTATATATACACATACACATACGTATATATATATATATATATATATATATATATATAGTGTGTGTGTATTTTTAGGCATTTATTTTAAATGTTCAATTTGAATATCACCAATTTGGGATCATCTTGACAACGTTGTGTTAACATATATTTTCGGAAATATTAATATTAAGTGTAATCATATTTTTGTGTGTATGCGCGTGGGTGAGTGCGCGAGTGTATGTGTGTTTGTGTGCGTGTATGTGTATGTAAATGCAATAGAAACAATTGTCGGATTTATAAGCCGATATCAATAATAAAGATGTAATTTTTGGTATACGTATTTTTCGGTGTATATATATATATATATATATATATATATATATATATATGTGTGTGTGTGTGTGTGTGTGTATATAGTGACGTGCATTTGCCATTTAAATATGGCTAACCCCTAAGTGTGGATGCTACTGTAGTTTGTAGCCCCAGGAGGACACCTCCTCCAGCTGCCTATAGACACACTTCCTGTGCCCTATCAGTGTGTCTATAGCCAGCTGGAAGTGGTGTCCTCCTGGGGCTACAAACTACAGTAGCATCTACCTTTAGGGGTTAGCCTTATTTAAATGGCAAATGTACGTCTCGATGTGTTGTAGCTACTCTTTATAACTTGCTCTGAGATTTATTATTGCTTATGTGTATGTGTATATATATATATATATATATATATATATAGGGGTTGATTATGTGGTAGTGTCAACAGCTTGGTACCGTCCAGCATAGATGGTAGCTAGTGTTTACCACTCGAACAAGTATTGGTTAATATATTTATATATATATACATATATATATATATATATATATATATAATATATATATATATATATATATATAATATATATATATATACATATATAATTCGCGTCGTCCCATTAGAAAAAGTTGGAAGTATCTGAGACGTGATGATCTGCACTGAACAGCCTCATACAAGACGGCTCTGCATTAAACAGCTCCAGCTCCAGTGGCCTACGAACGTATATGGCATGCGTCATAATTAGCCTTTCATTGTTTCGGTAAATAAGCTACAATGCAATACAGGGGCTTCATTCTCCTCGTCCATTTATCTCCTCTCAGCCATATTTTCTCTCTTCTTGAGCAACTGTTTTATTGGCAGTGCTGGAAAGTGTTTGCGAGTTTCTCTTCTTGTGTTTGTGTGTGCATGTGTGTGATATGAATGTCTATCGCTACGAGATAACATTCGGTACAACGATTTATCGGATAAAATTAACAGAGCCTGGATATACTCCTTCTCCAACCACACTTACAAATTTAATAACAGGCCTTAAACGGACAATATCCCATGGGGCACTCACTATCCAACAACACTATCGATCAAAATCAAATGGAAAAAGAACCCAATTAATAAAATCTGTCACAGCAAAGATACATAAAACAGCGAAGTAAATCATGGAATGACCCATATTGTAAAATCCTACGGAAAATCTATTTTAATAGAGTGAATCCATTTTGTTTTTCCGTACATCAAATGACTGTTATCTTTTGCCGCGTTGAAATACATATTAATTTTATATTTGCTTTGTAACCTTATTCATAGAATATTACTTTATGGAAATTCTTTATATTTGGTTGAAACATAAAGTTGTTTAATGCATTCCTAAGAATTGAGGGGATATTGAGAGTGTCGCTTCGTTATTATGCTTTTACGTTCGAACACAATGCGCGGCATAAGGATCAAGTATCTATGTAACTACTTGACTTCCAACAAATGTGTGTATCTGGAATTTGGTGGGCGAAAACTGAGCGGAAGCCTGCCATAAGTATCATTGTACTTGTTTCTATAGAATACTTAGTCAGTTGCCTGTGGATATGTTTATCGCGTTGCGCAGTATCGCTTGGATTTATTTTATCAAGCGATAATCTTTCTCCTTTCTTACCATCAATCATGAGAGACGTGATAATTGTTAAGGACTTTTCGTTATAAGCGAGTTTAAAAGAAAACCCCTAAACATCAAGTAATGAATCCAATTATAAGAAATGAATATTTAAGTTTTGCATTGTTTATAATACCGCATCACTCTCATTTTAAGTAAGATGACCGAGACACATACATAAGCAACTCCTAATACCATTTGTAGATAACACAACAATTTGCTTTCAATAATTTTTGAAGTTGCTTCCTTCCTTTTAGTTGGGATTCTCATGTTAAGATAATTTTACATTAAATAAAGGGACTTTCTCTTGATATTTAGTAGAATCGGTTTGTCATAACATAAATAAATCTGTACATTTTAAAAAGATCATGAAATCAAGTTTAGGGCCTACAGTTTAATGCAAGACTGAAATACGAAATAATGTAGAAATGGGAATATTTTATTTTTTTTGTTTCTCCCAAACTAAAGAAATTCTTATTGGAACAGACGTTGAGATTAGCTCCTTCTATAAATGATGTAACTTAATTCTCTCGTCTCAATTCCATACTCTGCCATGATGTAACTGTCAGCAGTATGGCAGTGTAGAGAAAAGCTCCAAAATTAATACCTATTTCTATTCTGAGGAAAAAAAAGTGTTGGCTGTTAATATTCTGATAGGAAGATATTAATGAAAGAAAAAGAAGAGGTAGACAAAATGGGGATACTAAATGTGGGGAAGAGGTGGGGAAGGAGGATAGTGATTATATTGATGGCGATGATTTTGACGACGATGCGCACGCCGATGATGATGATGATGATGATGATGATGATGATGATGATTATAATGATTATGATGATGATGATGATGATGATAATGATGATGATTATGATGATGGTGATGATGATGATGATCAACATCATGATGCTTGCGGTGGTAGTGTTCGTGTTGGTCGTAGTAGAGATGCGCCTGAGATGATGCTGGTGGTATGAATACGTGGTACGTTTGGCTGTAATAGCGTTATTAGTACTACTGCTAAAGATGACAGTGACGTCATCATCGTAAATATCATAAAACAACAGTCATCATCAGCATTTTCATAATAATCACCGCCACCAGCAAAAACAACAACAACAATAATGGAAACTATCACCGCTGACACCGCCGTCACCACCACCATATTCATTCATGATCATCATCAAGATCATCATCATCATCATCATTATTATCATCGTTGTCGTCGTCATCATCATCATCATCATCATCATCATCATCATCATCATCATCATCATCATCTTCGTCATCGTCGTGATTGCCGATATCGTGCTCATCATTTCAGGTATTAATATTTCATCTTCATCACCATAGTCATCATCGTCATCATCATCATCATCATCACCACCACCATTATCGCCGTCGTCATCATCATCATCATCATCAACAACAAACATAATACAACTACTACCATCATTATCATGATTATTATGGAAACGGTATTTAAGCAGTATGGTGAAAATTTGTTTCATAAGTACAAATATAGTGAATCACACGTAATTGATGGATTTAGTTTTAAGAAGCGCTTAAGGTGGATAAGTCAAATTTGCATGGGAGGACATTTTAAACTCATTCATCTTTATTTAGTTTGGAATATTATATACATATGAAATAGAAATGACAGTATATAATGTAGTGCTATTTCTGCTGTTTCATTTTGTGCTTTGCAAATGGAGCTTTCCATACAGAATAGTGAATATGATATATTTGCTAGTCAAATGCCAAGAATTGGTCGTGGCAAAGGAAATATTTATACGCTTGCATTTATATCACAGCAATGTTGAACTTGCCACATTTAGTTCTCATGACTAAACCAAGGGTTATATTTTCAATCTGATTCAGACCAACATCAGCTTTATTTGTTTCCGCAATATATCCGTTATTATATTAAGTAAAAATTAGTAACAATACCAGTAGCCACGGTCACTAATTTTCCGTTTAATTCCGACGATATTTCGATCAATAATCAAATTCATATGTAACTATTTAAATGTTTGCAAACATTTACTGAAGAGAAAATCATTATTTCCATAAGACTACTGTTTCCCTACTCTCTATCTCTCTTTCTCTCTCTCCATCTCTCTTTGTCTATCTATCTATCTCTGTCTTTATCTATCTATCTATCTATTTCTCTTTCTCTCTCTGTTATAACATATTGTGAGGTAAATAAATATTTTCATGCATATGGCTGTATGGTAAGTAGTTTTCTAACCAACCACATGGTTCCGGGTTCAGTCCCACTGCGTGGCAACTTGGGCAAGTGTCTTATGCTATAGCCCCGGGCCGACCAATACCTTGTGAGTGGATTTGGTAGACGAAAACTGAAAGAAGCCTGTCGTATATATGTATATATATATAAGTGTGTGTGTATATGTTTGTGTGTCTGTGTTTGTCCCACTAGCATTGCTTGACAACCGATGCTGGTGTGTTTACGTCCCCGTCACTTAGCGGTTCGGCAAAAGAGACCGATAGAATAAGTACTGGGCTTACAAATAATAAGGCCCGGGGTCGATTTGCTCGACTAAAGGCGGTGCTCCAGCATGGCCGCAGTCAAATGATTGAAACAAGTAAAAGAGGGAAAGAGAAAGAGAAAAAATATGTATGTATAGATATATATGTAAATGTTACAATGTAGGTATATACATACATGTATACGTATACACACAGGCATACACAGATATATGTATATATGTGTGTCTGCATGTGTACGTGCATTTATGCGTGCGTGTGTGTGAATGTAGATATATTTGCGCAAGTCATTCCTACGGTTTGAATAATAGTGCAAAAGATATTTTTGAAATACATAACATATGACAAGAAGAGATTGGGGAAGTTTTTGGTATTGTTTGTTCACACCATTACTCGTGGTTCATTTGCTAATAATAGTTACAATAGGAGAAACGTGTAAGATATCTCTTATTAGAAATTAGTTGATTCTCTCTATCAAGAATTTCCAATAGGAGATATATATTACCTGCCTCTCTTACATGTACAATATTGTAACTCCTAGTAGGAAATGAAACATGTGTAATGATGAATAAATAATATCAATTTATTTCCAATTTTCTATTTTGGTATATATATATATATATATATATGTGTGTGTGTGTGTGTGTGTGTGTGTGTGTGTGTGTGTGTGTGTGTGTTAAATGGTATCAGTAGCTGCAACAACATATCTGCTATTGAACAAAATGAAACGATGAAACGACATGGTCTAGGTCACTTAGCTTTGTATATAATATCCAATTAGTGATTCATGTCGAAGAGTTCCCAATTCTGACGTGTTCAGTAGCTCATCCACTCAACAATATATAACGATGCAGTGGCTGTAATTGAACTATTTCTACTTGCTTCCATTTCCAGTTGAGTGCTGCATTGGTAACCATTTTCTCCAAGGCGTATAATATGTTTTTGAATAGAGTGCAACTCCACCATGTTGAATCATATAAGAATATCTAAATTTGGGGCATATTCACAGCACATACATTTTTTTAGCTCTAATACTAACTCTCTATAGTGTGAGCTACGGAAATTACCTGATTTAGACAGAAATATCTCACTACAGGAAAATCAAGCATGTGAGCAAATTCAGTTCTCCAGACAGCTTTTAAGTGTCTACACTGAATTAAAGAAGTGGCGATTTTTTCTTGAGTACTGGCATTAATATCGCATACGTAAAACATTTCGATGTACTCAATTGGAAGATCTCTATACATATCAAAATATAAATATGAAATTATCAGGACTGATATGCATATATATCTCAAGCAAGAATCTGCATGTGGTTCCTTCACACATTTTACGAAACCAGAGCCTGAACTAGTGCTGACTGGTATTTGAAATATATCTAATTCATGAGACAAATGTTACATATACGCGCAGACATACGCAGATATATGTATATATGTGTGTGTGTGCATGTGTGTGTGTGCATGTGTGTATGTCTGTGTGTGTTTGTGTGTGTGTGAAAGTGCATAAATATATACTCTTAATTGAAAATAATTCTTCTCAGTGCACTGCTATAGAAATGCTAGTTACTGAGTGCGTATATATATTATGTCTGAATTTGTCTGAATGTTACCTTTATTCTATTTTCACTCAATTTTAGAAACCTTGTGTGGCTTTAGTACTGTATAAATAAAATAGTAAGTGGTAGTAGCTTAGCTTTCATTTTTCTTTAAATAATTGATATTCGAATTCCTGCTATTCTAGGTTGCTTCATTCATCTGGGTTTAATCTGTGTAAGATGTTTACACGTATAAGAGAGTAAATATCTTCGATAGAGAAATTAATATTACAATATAAACAGTATTCATAACATCAATTTGCATCTGATATAAAATAGTAACATAAATTCTGATTATGAGGCTCATATTCCACATGCTCTCAGGCATTCACACATACACACATACACGCACATATATGTGTATTTGCTTGTGAAAGCTTGCGAGTGTGACGTACGTTAGTGCGCACATAGAAACTTAAACAGTGTGATAATTTATGTGATATATAAAAATTTAGATACTTACTTTAATTCATTTATTCGCCATGATGATGTGTATAACACAATATTTAAGAGATGCAGGGGTTTAGACTTTACCACAAGCGCATTAAAATAAAATTAAATCAATGAAACGACATTAGAAAACAACTTCCATTTTCGCTTCGATTAAGCGCCAAACACTAATTTGTAAACGTTGGGTGGTTGTCTAATATAAAGCATAACTTCGAGCACAGAAAACGAGGATAAAATCCTTATTGATTGCGACTTTACCTGTGACTCAGTAACTCACTTTTATTAACCTCCCGTTACTATGGAAATATTCAAATCAAAACAATTTGCGCTTCGTTGGCAACTACTTCAATAGTTAAATTACTATATCTTTAGAATTAAAAACTTTGTCTTCTGTTGTTGTTTTTTTCTCTTTTAGGAGGAGGACAATATAAGAATAAGAGGTGTACCTCGCCTGACAGGATTATGCAGTGTGTCTTGTGCCGGTATAATTAGTTTTACGAGGTCTGTTATTTGTTAGTTGCAGTAGCGGCAATTCAGTAACTTACCTAGTGGCGTTTTACGGAGATTATGTAGCGCAAAGTTACGTACTGCGGGAAAGCTTCAACAAAAATATAAATATATTTTAAGCACGTGAAGAATTTAAGATTCCTCATATGTAAATAGTCACTGAATACACGACGCGAAATATCTCTCAACTAGAACCGAATCCTGTAATTTTCAAATTCCAGTGAAATATAACCAGACTTTTATATCCTTCCTTCTAAACATTCATCTCCATGCAATTTGTTTGACACTGAAGTAGTTGTGTTAGTGAGACGGTCGCTTCATATTAATGTCTTTTGGTCTTCATTGTAGAAAGTAGCAATGTCATCACTCTTGGCTGCCATAACGTTGTATCAATTAAACCCTCCTGAATCAAAAGGAGGCTGTGTGACACGTTCTCTTCCTCTCGTAGACGCAATCCTATATCACCTCCTGACACTTAGTTCCCTTTTGTGCTATCCAGTCTGATGCACGGATTTCTGACTCATGTCCACTTTGAGGATAAAGATTTACATTATCTCATTTGGTATTTCAAAGATCGAATTCCGCGACGAAACATTCTTTCTTACAGTCAGTACATGATTTTAAAACAGAAAAGCAGTTCATAATTCTCTATCAGCGAATCTTCTCAACCGTACTTCAATGTACTTAGATGATTTAAGCTATTCTACAGCTACACACTTCTCTTTAGACGCAACAGAAAAACCGCATTACATGTTTGACATCATTTACTTTCTTGATCCAGACCAGATTTCATGACCAGATTACACAAACCAATCTGTTCCGAACGTTCAATGCAAGAGTTCCTTTAGAAAATTCCCTTTTCTCCCAACAGTGGAGAGCCGGAAAATATATTTGGAATTGAACCTGCTTCAAAGATCCCTCTACTGGAAGTGTATCATTGTTTTTCGTTGTTCTGTGAATCACCAGATGCATCGTACATGCCATGCACCTACTTACGTTTAATCTCAGTTAACTTTTCCAGATGTATATTGATGCAGTTTCAATACACTATATTTGACATATGCTTAAGGTACTGACTTTTGTGCAACTTAAAATGATTTAAAAACCTGACCATCAGCTTGTGTTTGCAGATTGCAAACATCCGGTGAAATCTTCATCCGTATTTCGGTAACAGTTAATGGCCATCATAATATAATAAAATATCTCCTACACATTTGGTTGGTCAAAAAATATTAGTACTGCTGTATACACCCAGGGCATCTAACACTCTAATGATCCGCTTGACAAAGCTGAAAATATGTTCGAAATGCGAGACGAAGAATTCACTGAAAATAGATAGCACATTGTCCAAAAGGGATGTCTTAAATTTTCTGGGCTGTTATTATATTTATATTGTAGAACTTAAGAGAAGGTGGGCCTCATTAATAAAACTAAAGCTAAGTAATGTTTACGAAATAAGATATTCGAAAGATGTAGGCATAATGTCCTATCTTGCCTTAAAATGTAAGATATATCGGTAGAATCATTAGCAAGATATAACGATCGTAATATATTTGATATCGGTCTCATAAGAACAGAAACGAAAAATATGGCTTGGTAACACGGCAATATTTAATCTAGTGAACAGATTATGTTTAATCTCTCCAGATGCTTTATTGAATCTGCAGAAATGAAAAGTGTGAATGACCGCTATATTGGCGAATTATTATTTCTATATTAATCTAACAAGGAGTATGAATGGCTGATTATATTAATGGACACTTAATTCCATAATAATTATTAATATACATTAATTCTCATTTATGTGCAACGTTTTCATGCTCAACAGATTTAATTCATTTAATACCTTGATTCGCATACATTTACATACAGTCTACACTTTCAAAGAATTCATCCTGCAAAATTAGCGGATTTATGTTTCTGGGGAATTGTTCAATGACTTGCCTTATTCATTTCAAATTCCATTCGTACGAATATATGGACTTGGCGAATAAATTAATACGTTGCTTATATCATTCCAAACATAATGTAATTATTGTCTTTGTCACATTATATATTTGTATCAATACACACAATATATATATATATATGTATGTATATATAGATAGATGATAGATAGATAAATAGATAGATACATACATACAAATACACACGCACACACAGACATACGCATTCATATATATATATATATATATATATATATATATATATATATACATATGCATATATGTTATTAGGTATAGACATGGTAGTTTACCGGTAACGCATGTTCGTTTACTCAGTATTCGTTGGATATTTGATTAATGAGAGAGGCGGAAGATGGAAGATACGAGAATGTTTAACGTGATATATCTAATCACCTGAGGTCACACAAATACACCAACGTATAAATCTAAACTGTACGTTCAGTTTCCCACCTGTGTGGAATAGGTGCTCGATTGGTCAAAACAATTGCACTGATCAATAAACGTTTTCGCATCTTCCATCTTCCGTCTCTCGCATTAGTCATACAGACACGCACATACACATATATAATGTACTGATACCCAGCTCATGACACTGGCCTATACCGTGACGACAGCTTAGGTATTTCCCATGGGAGTAATGGCCGCATCCTTAATACATTTAGGAAAGAATTAATTTGAATCTTTAATCAATTAGGACTTGAAGTCACGTTTACTAATCTCTGTATAGTTGCTTATTTAGATGTTTTTCCTAGATTTAAACTCATCGTATGGACCTTCCATAAGTCTAATGAGAAACTCACACAAACAAATTATACATACAGACAGATAGCTAGCCAACTAACGAAGGAAAATCTCATTTGCTGTTAGGTTCCTGAGACAGATAGTGTGCAATCTATATTAATTATGAATGGTAAGCGTTTATTTTAATTCACTGATATATTAAAATTAATGACGGATGGTAACGCTAAGCAGTGTTGTGTACATATGCCAGGTGATTTCCAGCTCAAATATGATTGTGGCATATTCGAATCCGTAAGACAAGCAGTCGCTACCAGTCACTGTGTTTTGTATTGGAGGAGTTGATTTTGGCGTATTTACACCTATCTGTACACGGCGAGAAATTTTATTTTTGACAATACTGCGAATGGCGTGCTTACGGGTTCGGATATTCCCCAAGTATATTTGAACTGATATTATCTATGTATAAATTGAATAAAGTCAGTTGAATTAAATGTAGTTTTTGAAACACCACGAAAGAATTTTTCGTCTTATGTATATACCAAATGCACGATATTCGTTAGTTTTACTAATTTGTTTAGATTGGTGTTTTAGTTGGTACTACAGCGTCCATATTTGTGTATTTGAAACATTTTGCCCCTATATTATGTCATATATTTGCATAATTATTGTCATCCATAGAAAAATAAAATTTTTATTTTATATTTTTTACCTCTGTATTACTCACACAACACCTCTTTCTATTCATTTTCAGCTATATCCCCTACATATGCATTGAATTGAACTACGGTTTGTCTCTTAATTTGCTAAAATATTTGCTATATATTCCCTCTATTTTTGTTGATTATGATGGACTGCTTTATTTAGCATCTCTTTTGCGGTGAAGAGTCGAAATGATAATCGAATTACGATTTGATATTATCTGGTTGGGCATTTTCTGCTCCACATATGAATTTATTTATGAATTAACGAGTATGATGCGACCTTTATTTTCAGTCTAAATGTCGCTGCAGAATGTATTTAATTTATTGATACGAACTGTATTTGTACTCTTTTGAATGATGAATATAATAAATAAAATTTACAATGGAATGCAGTAACTATGTCATCTACATATCTGGTTTATATCATGTGTTTCTATAACCGTGCTACTTTATATATTCACTTCTTTTCAAAAGCATGGAGTAATCCAGGCTGTGAAAACAGGTCTCCCTATCAGCTCCAAAGGCCTAGTTCGTTTCACATGCAGGGAATGCTATGGCCGCCGACAATTTTTTTTTTGTGTTTGTGGGTATGCAAAAGACATTGTGTTTATGATCTTTGTTCAAGAGCGCCATACGATGAATGGAAACTAGTATGCCAATTTGCCGAAGGAGTTACGAAAGACCACCGTGAACTAACACCCAGAAAAACTGACAATAGGAAACTTTTTTCATCAGGACAATGCTCCAGCACGCATATCAATGGTTTTGAATGGCTACTACGCGTTGCCCAACTGGAAAACGCGTTGCCCAAATGGAAAACCAGAAACACTTAGATTGGAACCAGTGTCACAGTAATGATGAAATTAGATCTGCTGTTGCTGAGATTTTTCAACAACAGGATAAATGCGTCTTCTCCAATTGAACCCATGCATTTCAACACCGATGAAGAAGTGTGTAGATTGCAAGGGAGATAATGCTGATAACGGACCTCATTTGCTCTCAACTTTTCAACCGACGTTCATGTATATATATTATATATATATATATATATATATATATGCATTTGTGCGTGAATGTACGTATATGTTCTTATATTAAATTTCCTGACTTAAAGTTTTATATATTTTACTTTAACTATATACATATATATTACTTTAACCATTGAATATTATCTATATACTGACGAGTCCCACATACTCGTCCGTGCGCACGCATACATTCATGTATCTATATCAAAATACATGTGTGTGTGCGTGTTTGTGTGTGTGTGCGTGTTTGTGTGTGTGTGTGAGAGAGAGAGTGTGTGTGGCTGTTATATAGTTTGACCCCCCGTCAATTTAGTGACGGCTCTACATTTTGCCTATCGCCTTTATATTGCGAATAGCCATCTTATTAATTCATATATATATATATATATATATATATATATATGTGTGTGTGTGTATATATATATACATCTGTGCGTATATGTGTGTAGGTGCCAGTGTTGGTGCACGGTATCATAAATTGAGTGCGTATAAGTCAGTGAATCTATATTTATTTCAACACACACACACACATACACCCACACAAACACACACACACACACAAACGCACACACGCACACACACACACGCACATATATATATATATATATATATATATATATATATATTATATATATATACAGAGAAAGAGAGAGAGAGAGAGACAGAGAGAGAGAGAGAAATTCAGAGGCAGATTTAGAGACAAAATGACATACTGACATAAGAATACATACATGGATATTAGTGTGTGTGTGTGTATGTATGTGTGTGTTCGTGTGTGTTTGTCGTGTTGCGTTTGTGTGCTTCCGTTCTATGTAAACGCATTCACATAAATAGGGGAGGGTATTTAAGTTCAATTTAATACGTGCAGTTTTGTATGTTACGCGCGTATTTATTCAATTTTCTGCAATAGGGCGCGTTCAAGTATGGCGTGTATTTGCACGTAAACACTTATAAAGGTCAGCATCGAGTAATATAATGTGAGGTGATGAATAATAAGCAATCACGAACTAAATGCACCAGTCTCTGTTGGGTCACAGTGCCCCACAGGTAGCAAGGCTGGATTCATTATCTAGGTACACATACTGTGACTAGTCTGACATATGTCGGAAAAAGACGTTATGAAATCAGCCCAGCTACAACGTTTATGACGAATGAATGCCACAACCTCTCCTGCATTTCCCATGATGCAAGTACTCGCCTTGATTAATGTAAGGTGTGTATTATACACACACACCAGACCCCATATATATATATATGTATTATATATATATAATATATATATATATATAATATATATATATATATATATATATATATAATATATATATAGGACAGGCGAGGTCCCTCCTGAACCACATCAACACTCTGTACATGGAGCAAGTAATACTCCAACCAACCAGGGCAGGTAACACACTGGATCTCTGCTTCACAAATAATATGGATCTCATCCATAATGTGAAAGTGACACCGACACTACTCTCGGATCACGACATGGTAGAGCTGACCATGTACGGGCCAAAGAAACTCTCAGAATCTTTCTAGCTTGAACTTCAATAAGGCAAACTGGAAACAAATTGAGAAAGAGATCCTCAAACAAAACTGGCCTGAATGTCTATCCTCGCCAGACATCGACATGAAACTTCAACAATTCATGTCTGTAATGCAAGCCATATGCTACAAATGTGTCCCAGAGAGAAAGGCCACTGTACACAAGAACAAAATCCCCAGAGAGAGGAAAATTCTAATGAGACGGCATATAAAAATCTCAAATCGCCTAAACAAACAAATTGAAAGCAGTGAAAAGTCCCGCCTGAAAATGAAACTGTTGGAAATTGAAAAATGTCTGCAACTCTCCCATGAAAAGGAAAGAGCAGACAAAGAAGCCTGGGCTATAGACAACATAAAATCTAACCCCAGAGCTTCTACAGGTATGCCAAAGAAACAGCTACGGTGCACTGTAGGATAGGGCCACTCCTTGAAAGGGATGGCACACTCACAGAAATCCAATGAGGGTAAGTGAAATACTAAATGAGCAATTCAAGAGTGCTTTCACCCCACCCTTGGCCATTTCCAAATCAGCAATCCAACTGACTTCTTCACCACTGCAGATATGGATCAGAGGCGGCGATGATTGATTACATCAATATAAAGGAAGATGATGTAATAAAGGCTATAGATGAGATGAAAACAAACTCAGCTACTGGCCCCGATGGATTCCCGGCAATCCTTCTAAAAGTATGTAAGAGAGTCCTAGCAAGACCACTGCAGTCTCTCTTTCAGAGCTTCCTTGCAACTGGCAAACTTCCAAGAAAACTGAGAAAGGTAAAATATGCCCTATTCATCAAAGGAGGTAGCAGGGCGGAGGCCAAGAACTACAGTCCTATCTCTCTGACCTCACACATAAGCAAGGTCATGGAACGAATAGTCAGAAGGAAACTAATCACCTTCCTTGAAGAAAATGACTTGCTGCCTGACACCCAACATGGTTTCCGACGAGGAAGAAAAACGCTTAACTCAGCTCCTACAACACTATGATTGGGTGCTGAAACGACTGCTCAACCACACAAATGTGGAGGTGATATATCGAATTTGCAAAGGCCTTTGATAAAGTCGATCATGGAATGATATGTCACAACAGCGTGATCTTGGCATAGTTGGAAAATTGGGAGAATGGCTTCATGACTTTCTGAAGGATAGAAGTCAAGTGGCAGTAGCCAATGGGGCCACTTCCTTAACACGCAAATAGTGAGCGGTGTTCCGAGGGCGCTGTTTTGGGACCACTACTGTTCATAATGGCCTCTCAGACATGCCCTCAGCCACGCAGAGAGCCACGATCACAAGTTATGCAGATGATACAAAAGTTTCACAGGCAATACAGAACCCTGAAGACACTAAGCACCTGCAATGTGAGCTGGACAAAATATACAAGTGGGCTGAAAAGAAGAGCATGCAGTTCAATGCTGAAAAGTTTCAAGCTTTATGCTATCAGCATGCAAAACTGAATGCAATACCCAATGAATACACTGGACCCGGAGGGATTGCAATCCCAGAGGCATAATCAGTGCGTGACCTGGGTATTCACATGAGTGGTGACGCAACCTTTCATGTACATGTTGCTAAACTGGCAATGAAATGTAGACGGCTGGCCGGATGGATTCTTAGAACCTTTAGAACAAGAGAACAAGAAACCATAATGGTCCTCTGGAAGACACTTGTCTTAAGCCACTTTGACTATTGCTCTCAGCTATGGTCACCAACCAGTGTCAAGTTGATCACAGAACTTGAGGGGATCCAACGAAGCTACACGAAGAAGATAGCCTCTGTGCAGCATATAAGCTACTGGGAAAGACTCAAGAGATTAAAACTCTATTCCTTGGAGCGTAGGCGAGAAAGATATGCCATAATATATATCTGGAAGATCCTGGAAGGACTTGTCCCAAACTTTGGCATCGAGAGTCACACAAATGCCAGAACCGGACGCCACTGCGTGGTACCAAGGACTCCAAATTTGCCATCAAGATGTAGGACAAGATACTGTGATAGCCTGGGATTCAGAGGCCCACAGCTCTTCAATATCCTCCCGAAGAACCTGAGGGACCTGCATGGTGTAGATGCGGATGTCTTTTAAAGTAGGACTGGATCTCTTCCTGTTCAGGTGTCCCAGATGAACCAACCACTTCACGGCAGGAGGTGCAGATGAGGGCAGCTGCCATCGAACTCTCTCATGCACCAAATGGCAGTTGCTAAAAGCATTCGTGAGGTAAAATCATGTAGCAAACCAAATGGCGTTTTGCCCCAGCATGGCGACACCTCATGAGCTGAAACTGGAAAAAATCAAATCAAATCAAAATCATATATATATATATATATGTATATTATATATATAACATACATACATACAATATCTAAAGATACGATCCAAGGATCAATGTGGAGGAATTAGTAAACTGGATGTGTATATGCATATATATATATATATATATTATATATATATATATATATATATATATATATATATATATTTATGTACATATACATACATATACTCTTTGACTCTTTACTTGTTTCAGTCATTTGACTGTACCCATGCTGGAGCACCGCCTTTAGTCGAGCAAATCGACCCCGGGACTTATTCTTTGTAAGCCCAGTACTTATTCTATCGGTCTCTTTGCCGAACCGCTAAGTGACGGGGACGTAAAGATCCAGTATCGGTTGTCAAGCAATGCTAGGGGGACAAGCACAGACACACAAACATATAACATAGACACACACACACACACAACCTATATATATATAATAATATATATATATATTATATATATATATATATATATATATATATATACATATATACGACAGGCTTCTTTCAGCTTCCGTCTACCAAAATCCACTCACAAGGCATTGGTCGGCCCGGGGCTATA
>NC_043008.1:41213796-41286296 GCF_006345805.1 Octopus sinensis
AATAATGTATTCATAAATCAATTTCGTTGAAAATTATGAGGGAGACCAAATGTGCCTTGCTTCTGCATTATATTTCTAAGTGTTAATATTATTTTTTAAAAAAAGGTATCATTTGAATGAAAATATTTATAAATTTTACTCTCTTCATTTAAGGTGATAATTCTTTTAAAGTATATGTAGGTCATTGCATCTTTGCTGACAGAAGTTTAAAAGGAAAATTAAATAAAAATAAGTAAGAAGTTTCGTAGAAAAAGCGAGAGAAAACCGATGTTTTAAGGTTAAGGGATATTCATGATACCAACAGCTATAAGCAGTTCCTTAGTCGACAGATTAATAATACGTTGATGTAGTAATCGTAACACCATATGCCTTTATTTTAGGGGAAAATTAATAATCTGACAAGGTGTGTAGATGACTGTTTTCAAATCCTTAAAGCAATGCAAGAGATTTTTCATGGAGATTTTTCAGTAGTTTGTCTCAGTTTATTTTTATATCTTGCGTAAACATGTTAATGGTAGTAACAGTTGATAGTAATTTTATAGAAGGAAATGATAACAGTATGTCCTATATTAGTATCTGTAAATTGAGAATACTATTGTTTTTAATGTGAAGACACATGGCCTCGTGTTTAGAGCACGTGTTCGAATCTCAGACCGGGTGATGTGTGTGTTTATGAGCTAAACACCTAAGCTCCAAGCGGCTCCGGCAGAAGGTAATGGTGAACTTCTGCTGACTCTTTCGCCACAACTTTATATCGCCCTTTCCTCCTGCATCAAGCAGCTCACCTGCGACGGACCGGTGTCCCGTCCAGGTGGGGAAACTACACGCCAAGGAAACCGGGAAACCGACACTATCTCCACAACGGGCAAAAAGGATTAAAAAGAAGAATTGTTTTTAATATATAACCCTTGCCGTGTGCGTATCCTACAATTGTCTAAATTCCATTGTATTTGGATTATTTGCGATTAAATTTTAGATGTATAATCCTTAAGCTTTTGGTGCTGCCAAATCCTAATATGGCAACTTACAAACGTCCAAGTAATTTCTTGAGTTAGCTTATTTGACGCTACAGTGTTTATCTGACTGCAGTTATTAATCTCGTATACCTTATTATAATTAAGTTGTTATTATCCCTTTTATTGCAGACTTTATTAAATATTAAACATTGCATATTGCAGTTCTGGTTATAGAGGTTACAATTTCTGCAATATCAATGTGTCTATAATATGTACGTGCGTTTAATTTCAATAACATTATCCTCGGTAATCGGATCATTAGCTGACAAAAAATGTGGATTTCCTAATGTTATTCTTAATATTCATTGCAATCTCTTTACTACTAATTAATCTTGTCTCAGATTTAACTGGATTAATTGACCTGCATTCAGGTTTATATGCAAAGACTTGTTACGGTCCTCAATCATTACAAACTATTGCAGCTAAGCTCAGACGTTGAGTCTCCTATTTTCTTTTCGGTTTTTATATGGATTTTCATTCCTTATCATATATGATGGCGCCTGTATGTAGGTTTACCGAATGTTATTGTTGAATAGCTACTTGTATATTGTCTTCTCTGTTTGGTAAAGCTTTCCAGGTAAGTCTCAAAAGATTACTGCTTTATTGGATTTCTTAATTTGATTTTTGTCTTCTTTAATTTATCATATGGTTTCTACTCTTATTTTTCCCTTAACATAAGACACAACCTCACAAAGGCACATACATATACATGTACACACATACACAAACGCGCGCACACACATGCATATATATATATATATATATATTTATATATGCATATATATTTATATGTATATATATGTTCATATATATGCATATATATGCACTCATATATGATTACATATATATATGTAGACATGCTTATCTATTATATAAATTCCGTTTTGTCTGTCTGTCCGTGTGTGTGTCCTCTAGGATCTCGGGCATCCTCCATCTGATTGCACTCAAATTTGATATGTAGATACCGACGGTATCAGGGTGTGTATGAATCTTGTAAAAATTACAAAAATCGATTCCAGGTGAGAATGCGATTGATAAAGCCGTGGGAACTTGCATTTGTATGTGCAAGTACATCGGCTGTTGCGATCGATACTTCGTGTACGCGAGAAAAATGCCCGGTGTCTCAAATTTAGGTTAAATAAGTGTCTCTCAGAGGGGAAGCCTATGGGACGGTTGGACAAGTTGTTTTGAAAAAAATTTGCTTTAAATGTTTGACAACTCAGCACTGTCCATTGGACAGGGGGCGTTTTCTATATTTATATATGCATGTATCTGTATGTATGTATGTATGATGTATATATATATATATATATATATATATATATATATATATATATATATATATATATATTCAAATATGCTTATATACCTATAAAGAGATGCGGACAGGCAAACGTAGCAGCAAGGAGAGAAGAATGAATAACTAAATAAATAAAGGTAACTTAAGTTTAAATATGGTGTGCATTTGTAGACATGGTGATACATATAGACGCAGAGCGGCTCTTTAAACTGCACTCCTCTTAAAAAGAAGTGTCCGTGTCCAATCGAATCGCATGACATCCTGACGAACTATCGTTATCCAGAGTCCCAGATCGGCTAATACGTTGGTGTGCCTGGAAATTGCATTAAAATTCATCGTCACACGAATATCCATCTAATTCCAAAATCACAGCCTTGTCACCCACAGCGTTTAAGGCTAATTCCGCCTTTAAATTAAGTCCGGGTAATACTCAACTACTAACGCATTAATTCACCAGCAATTTATTCACTCAGTTCAACAGTTGAATCCTCCTCGTCAGTCAACGGAGATCCACTATCACAAAATATCGCTATAAACAATTTAATGCATAAAATTATGTTATGTGTGTAATTTGCGATTTTATTCTATAATGAATAGTCAAAATATTCATAGTGTGTTAGGGAACGTATATCCACAAACACCATTATTTGCTACGAAAAATTATACTATGAAGCTATTTGTAAGGAATGTATATGCAAAAATATGTAACGCGCTGGGGAAAAGACTTCACAATATCTAATACTATACATTCACATACTGACTTGAAATGTAGCATAACTACCTTAATTGTATATCTCTATTGTACAGATAGCTTAAGTATCTGAAAATTAAGTTTTGTTTATGCTTTTGTCAGGCAATGTCTTACACTCTGGGAATTCGGCCACTGGTTTATAATATGAAGCAATTAAATAAATACCAAAATTAAACTGTGGATTATTTGGTTAAAATTGATAAAACAGTCGTACAATTCTTGTTCAATATTTGTACCCTATGATCATATTTCAATACAACGTTGGAGCTAGTTTTATCGACCCATATTTTTTCAATGCTAAGATTGTAAAAATAACGTGTCTTAGTATCATAATACATTTAGTATGACTCTATATATATTCGCCTGATTAAATAAAGATTACTTTCTTAAAAGAGAAAATATGCTCAAAATTATAATATATAACGTACAACACACAAATATCTAACGTAGTAAAATCATAAATGAAATGCTGTAGCGATATTTCTTTTTTATTTCTCATGCTTGAAAGTCTTTTTCAAAAGCATTATCTACAAAACGATGTTTTGAATGTTGCAACTTAAAGTGTATTTTCGGAACATATATTTTTCTTCTCGACTACTCTGAGACTCACTGATTGAAGGGAGAATATGTATGTATGTATGTATGTATGTATGTATGTATGCATGTATGTATGTATGTATGTATGTATGTATGTAAATATATATGATATAATACAATATAATATAATACTATATATATATATTATATATATATATATATATATATATATATTCCTTTGAAAACTCCTTTTGGTAAGTGTGTTTATTTCTGCAACATTTCAAACGATATGAATATCTCATGAGATTTCAGATACAATACGAATGGAATAAACGATAAATCATGTGAACTACTATGAGATAAACGAACGACTTCAGCAACCATTAGGAGAGAACTAGAAGGAGAAAGTAACATTTAATACGACATCAAACATCTATCTCCATACCCTCAAAAAAGCACAGACACACGAATTTCATATATACATATAGACCTATACACATATAAGGTATCATTTAGTTCATGGAACACGTACACATATCGTGAAATAAAATAACTAGCAGAATAAATGAATAAACCTTGCAATGCTTTTATATAATTATTTGTGGTCTGATAAAGGTGAGACAATACGTCTCCGAGAAGTCAAAACTTGTACTGCTAGCAAGTTATTCATCTAAGTTGAAGACCAGAAGTCTAGTACCATAGTCCTGTATTAAACACCATACCGTATTAAATAGACTATCGACGTTCTCATAGCAAAAGAAAAATATATAAATAAGAAGGTAAAAGAAAAGAAAAAATATATAACCTCGTGAAATATCACTCATAGCAATTATTCTTCTCTATCACATCTCTTCCTGCTGTCTACAGTAGTAAAATTAAATTACATTTGCTTATATCCTTAATTCTCTGATCATATAATCATGTCAATTGCATTCTTATTTTCATGGTATTGATGAATCTTGTATTCTACGGACACCAAAGAGGATATTTCCTTTCTTTTATTCTTATCTCTCCTCCACTACTCCTCCCTAACTCACAAAACCTCTCTATTTCTTTCTGCCTTGGTTTATTTTTTTCCTTACTATTTTCTTCTCTACTTTGAGATTTCTAATAATGGAGAAAGTCATATATAGAATCGCTTGCAGAGTTCCACGACGATTGACAGCCACGGAAGGACTTAAGGGTGGGGTTATTGGCTTATAGATTGTGTTGACTACTACAGAACAGATTAGATTACAGCTGCCAGACGCGCTAGTAGTGCAATGTGGTTGAGCGATGTGTCGAAACCAGAATATGTGTAGCATTGCAGTTACGTTTGGCTTCATACAAGAAGAAAAAATATAGTAAATTGACTGACTTGAAAGAACGAGAGATTAGATTAGCTGTAAAACGGAGAATAAGGAGTGAGTTAAGGAATATAGTGAAATGAAGGAATAATATCCACTGAAAATGACATGCTGAGCACGTGCCAAACGGAAACCTAAGTACGCGATAGTCTTTTCGTTTTATTTAATTATGCTAGGAGTCAGAGCACAGGTGTTCTCGTCGCGACTTCTGTCAGAACTTATTTGAAAATTATGCTAACATTCGTTTTTCTACTTCCGTAAACAAAATCCCAGAATCCCGAAAATGTTTTCCTTTTTCTTTCTTTTTTTTTTGCCGTATGAAAAATAATATCATTATCACTGTTCACATATCACGGTTTATTATTTAAGCTTACATCGATTCCTCTGCGGTGTTGTTTTGATTTATAATAAAATAAATATATACACATTATAAAAATAATAGAAAAAAGTATACAGTGCAGTATTATTTCTGCTTCGTACATTTTCACCTATTGCGGAGGGGTTTGAAAAGTAACATTCGCGATAGTCGAGGAATTACTGTAGTTCACAGAGACCGAGGTATTTGAGAACTATAAAAAAAAAAACAGAAACACCAGTTTGAAATCCAGCCGAGCAGAATTTCTTTTTACATAGGCGCAGGAGTAGTTATGTGGTAAGTAGATTGTTTACCCAGAATGCAACACTAGTTGGTCTGTTACAGTGAGCAGATGTGAGTTTGGGCACTGCGAATAGAAAAAAATGAACAAAAAGAAAAATTGTCAATTATGGCTCGCTATAGCGACCAAAATACTGGGTTCTCATCACCGTAACGGTGAATTGAGAATTTTTTTGAAAATTCTTCTTGTGAATTCTAATGGGCGTATCTCGCCAGAAAAATAAGAATAAGCCATTTGGATTACCTTTTGGATTACCTTTTTGGAGTATTATACAAAGGATTCCCTATCTGTGCTATTTGTGAGGTGTTTCTTTTACTTTTCTCTTCTTCTATTTTTTCTTTTTTTCTAAATTTTGGTTCATTCTTTTCATTATTTTAATTTCAGTTTCCTCCCCTCCTCTTTTGTTTTATTTTTATTCGGTTTAATTTTTTGGCAGACTGTCTTTTGAACTACTTTTGAACTGTTTTTGGACATGGCAGAGAAGGAACTTAAAAAGAAAAAATCTGTCTTAGAGTGGGAAATTAACCCGCCTAAGCAATGGTTAAAAGATATGGAGGAGAAGACGATGGTACTTAGAACGTATTCTAAAGTTCTTAATTCCATCACCGTCTTCCCAAAACAAGTCATAAAAATGAACTTAAAGAACATTTGTCCTCTGTAAAATATATATCCCGTGGTGTAAAACATGCAACCGTATGGTTGCTGTTTGACAACGGGGAAAAGGCTCACCAGTTTGCGAGTCAGTCTTTAGAAGGCAAGGAAATACTGTTTCTCCCGTCATATTGTGGGAGAAAATTAATACGAGCCTGAGTATGTGAACCTCTCCCAGGCACCGAAGCAGATTGGATTGAAGATACCATCCGACGGGGACTTGGGGATGGCGGGCCCAGGCTCTTAAATGTAAGAGTATTGGCGGCGGTCGATTGGGAAGGGTCAAAAGCGATTTTGACCCTGTGGACCCCATCGGCCGCAACAGAACTGTTTTTTCCAGATTTCTTGAAAATTGCTGGCTGCAGGTATCCGGTGATACTTCACGGACGTCCCCCAAAGTGTCACTCGTGCCTGCAGCCAGGCCACATTAAAAGGAACTGCCCCCAGGACCATGGTAAGGTCCTGGAACAGTCGCTAGATGCCACCTCCCCTACCCGGTCAAAGGGAGAGGTGGATGTGGTCGAGGAGGCTTCAGCCTCCTTCACTCAAAAAGGATTAAAAAGGAAGAAGGAACCTAAGGCTTCGGAAGGCGGGGGAGAGTCTCCGGACAAAGCGGAAGAGCTCCACTCTCCCGAAGACAGGAAGAAAAGAAAAAAAAGAAAGAAGAAGAACGGGTCATCTCAGCGGGGATATGATGTGCCGACTGCATGTCCCGAAGTTATGTCACTCACGGTGGAAGAAACCACCCCCACCTTTAAAGATGATCAATGAATTATCTTTTTCTACAAGGGCGGGGAGGTGGAAAAAATAGTAGAAGAACATAAAGAAACAGTAGATATGCCCTTCACACGGGATCCCGAATGGCCTCCGCAGATAGCTGTGGAGGTCATAAGGTTTCCCCTGTGGGAAAGGCTTAAAGGATTTGCGGAGGAGTGTCGCATATGACCGGGTGGCCCTTACACGACTTACATGTCCTACATGGGTGAGGCATGAGAAATGGCGGGATACAGGAACTCAAGCGGCATTGAAGATAATGATGAATATATCGATGGATATATCGAAGAGTAGGAGGTGAAAGACCCTCGTTACAGGGTTTGAAATCTCATCTTATTGGATTATTTTGTAGTGGTTTATACCCTCAATTTTGTGCATTAAGAAAGAAAAAAAAAGAAAGCACGTTAAGTAAGAGGTTTTAGTGCCTCATCCTTGTAAGAGGTTTGAAACCTCATATTGATTTTAAAAAAAAAGAAAGGAAATATGTTTTCGAGAAAAATCCAATCTGCGGGTGTTGGGTTTCCTCTCTCATTTATTCATTATATTTCATTTTCATTCATTAATGTATTTGTCCAGCCCGCAAAGCTCTTTGTACTGTCTATATGACAAATTTATGAAATAAAGTAGCTTGCTTAACAACCACATGGTTCCGGGTTCAGTCCCACTGTGTGGCACCTTGGGCAAGTGCCTTCTACAATAGCCTCGGGCCGACCAAAGCCTTGTGAGTCGATTTGGTAGACGGAAACTGAAAGAAGCCCGTCGTATATATGTATATGTATATGTGTGTGTATGTGTGTTTGTGTGTCTGTGTGTTTGTCCCTAGCATTGCTTGACAACCGATGCTGGTGTGTTTATGTCCCCGTTACTTAGTGGTTCGGCAAAAGCGACCGATAGAATAAGTACTGGGCTTACAAAAGAATAAGTCCCGGGGTCGAGTTGCACGATTAAAGGCGGGGCTCCAGCATGGCCACAGTCAAATGACTGAAACAAGATAAAGAGTAAAGAATAAAGATATATATATATATATATATCAACAGCGTCCTTGCTGGAGTACTCTCTTGAATGCAGAGTCAAATAAATCGAATCGGATACAACACTTATTTTATTGAGATATTTTCCTGAAATGTTAAACTATGGGCACGTAAACGAACCAACACCTGATGCGAAGAGGTGGTGCGGGACAATTACAAAGAGATGCACACATATATATATACTCACACACACACGCACACACACACATATGTGTGTGTATATTTTGGGATATGTTTACACGAGGGCGCAAAAACAGTTTTCGTCTACCAGATCAATGTTTAATGCGTTGCTTCACCATGGGCTATTGTATGAGGAGCTTGCCAATCGTCTCACATATTCAAACTTGCCATGACACGGTTGGAATTTTTTGGTAAATTAAGTATCTCCTACTCAGATTCACAAGCTTCACAAAAAATGATTACGACAGTGTCAATATTAATTTAAACTAAACATCGTCTTTAATTAATTTAAACTAACAGTCGTCTTTACCACAGATGGACTATAAGAATAAACAATTCTAGCCAACTATTTTACTCAGATGATTATTCCATTCGTACTTTAGTACATATTGTGAAGTCTGTGCGTAGATGATGAGGTCATAAGAGCTAAGCATATCTTCAAATGTTCCAGGTAATTCACGAATATATAACTTCATACGTAAAATGTCTAATGAAAAAAAAATCAGCGTACAAACTTAGAAATGACACGCTTTTCTCTTACTACGAATCCATATACTCGGCTAATATCGCGTTGCACTCTTTCACCTTCACAGTCATTGTCTGTGATTATATTCTTTTTTTGGTTTTTTTTTATTTCCTAGCTTACTGAATTCACTCAAGAGATGGTTAATAAACATTTGTCTACTTACGTATAGATGCTGCATTTTTTCTATCAACTTCATCGATCTTAGCGTTATCAAATTCTACTCAATGACCAGTTCCCGAACGGTTATAAGTAGCGCATCACTTTCTCGTTTCCGGTTTCCGTCTATCAGCCGCAACTAGCGTTCTTTACATCCTCGGTTCGTTGCAATGATAAGCCATGTAATTCAATCTCTTTCCAGTTACTGGTTCCTTCTGCTCTCGAATTCTTCAACTGTTTCAGCAATGTTTGGACATTTCTCGCTACTATTTGTATTCACTCTTCCCTGTGTACAACATCGTTCTTCCAGCAACATTATTTAAACATTGATGTTGTCTTCTGCGTTTAACAATCCACTGCTTCCTTTCTTTCATGGGAGATAAAGCCAGTCGATATTTCACACAGGATGAGCTCTATGAGCAGATTCGTAGTTCCTCTTCCTATGTTCTGTAGCTTGGTCTCTCCTTAAAATTATTATTATTACTATTTATTCCATCGCAAATTGTTGCAGCTTCATAGTTTTGTTTTCTTTTTTTTTCGAAAGGTGTTTCCTCTTTTCCCTCGTTTATATATATATATCGTTCCTTCTTCTATGTTTCCGACGAAGAGCTCTTTCCTGAGCGTCCAATAATGCTATATGTGTACCACGTTCTCGCGTTGTTGTGTTTTTTTTTTTGTGTGCTTTCTTGTTTGGATTAACTATATATATATATTACTATATTTAACTTTAAATTATTTCCTTCAAAATCTCGTACATCGAAATCAACGGGAACGATTATTATTATTATTATCATTATTATTATTATTATTATTATTATTATTATTATTATTATTATTATTATTATTATTATTATTATTAATGAGTGAGAGAGCAATGCATTCCATCAAAGTGGCACTGGTGTACAAATATATGAAGCCTAATATACCCATCATGACTACCTGCCTGATTGCAGTATATACAGGTGCGCGATATGGTGAGCTCGTATCAAAATAAATAGGATATGTCCTTGCAGATGGGGGCCCAGTTAGCATTTATTTCAGGTCCAGTAGCCCCCACCAATCAAAATATTTTCATAATAAGGGTTATTTAAGGATGCTGAACGAATCACTCATGTTTCCAGAGGTGAATTATTCAAACCCCAAACAATTCCTCTCAATACATGGCTATGATAACCCCACTACTTTTGCACATATCGTTGCCACCAAGGGACATACACAACTGGTTGAGTTGGAGCAACTGACAAGCAAATCTGTGGTGTTGGGCAGAATCTCTTGCGGCACAGATCATCTTGAACTCTGACAATATGTTTGTTGTGCTCTTTCGAGCAACTCACTAACGCCCATGGTCTTCCGGGATGTCTTTCTGGAATTCTGAATGCATCTTCAAAATTATTTTTAATCGAGTTAGTGAAAATGTTTGAAACCTACTCCTAAAATTTCTTTGGACTTCGACTGCCTTTAGACTAAATTCCTATTGCTCAAAATTTAGACCGACTACCTTAAATATGTTTAAAGGGTTAAACCTAAAGAGGAATGTAAATTAATTCAGTTCTCACCAAGTTGTGTACATATTGTTTGGAAGCTCTGTGTGTGTGTGTGTGTTTGTGCGTACGTGTGCGTGGGTGCGTGTGCGTGTGCGTGTGTGTGTGTGTGGGCATGCGTGTATGTGTGTGTGTGTGTGTGTGTGTGTTTGTACAAAACATTCCACATCCATGAATGCAATACTTCTAATCAAAGATCTATATGATCTAAGCCTCCTTGCAGCTAAACCGCAATGAAAAAACAACAAAGTTCTTTAATTAAAAAATGTGTAATTCAATTCAGTTGTATTTTCTTCTGTTAGCATTCTCCAAGCATTTCTCTACATTCCAAACATTTCAATAAAGTGTTGTTTCTTGCTCATCATATTAGTCATTGTTAAAAATAAGGGTCTTTTCCCCTTTATCCTGTGGAGGATGAAGCAAATTCTATTGCGCATATAAGAATGTTTTCGAAATACATACGATATACCATCATTTTTATTTTCTTTAAAGAAACCACATTCCCACGTTTATTCTTCAGTACAATATTTCACATAATGATCAACATTGAATCTGTTCTATTGTTACCACAATGGATAATGCACACGAACGGTAATTGTGGCGTAGGCTAATTAAACTCTTCTGGCGGTAGAGCCTCCGTCAAAACTCTGCCATTCTGCCTTGATTTCAGAGTTCGAAATCATGTACGTTTCAAGGATATCTTGATGGTCATTTTTCAATGTGTACGTCCAGGAGTTCATTGTGTAAGTCCGTAAAGTATTTCTTCAAACAAAACTCGACTATACGGTGGAGAGTATGTCACTGACATCAGAAAGTTCATTTGTAAACGAAGAGGAACTCAACTATGTCTTTACATGTTGGGATCATGTTCACAGTAAACTAACCATTAAAATGACAAGGGACCTATGAATTACGGCGGTCTGGGGCTTTGTTCACATTATAAAACGTCTTTTTATTACTTTCTTGTGCATGTATGTTGAAGGGTTTATGAATACTATATACTGAAATCCTTCTATACTGATTGACTGAATGGAGTTACAATATACTTGTTTATCTATAACTGCAAGACCATATTTTAGGACAAAAGCAATTATAATCGTTTAATCACATTCGATTAACTTATAAATGAGTATAATGTGGATAAAACAATACTTTTCTTTGTTATTTCGAGAATTTCAATCAAATAGTTTCAAATATAATGATCTAATGTACTGTTACTGCCCTGTGTATCGTAGGAAGTATAAAAAGCATAGACCTCAATTAAACTTATATGTAACTTGCAAGGGTAGAGTAGAATCTATGTTGTCACGTAACCGGCCTTAACATTCATGTTACACACCGAATGTATCTGTTATATTTTCATTTTATACTTTCTATTTTTCCTGGTTGTGCCTTAGTCGCAAACGTACATGAATCAAAGAAAAATTGTGACACGTAGTACAAATTCTCTGAAGGCAGCATAATACTTCATATTATAAAAGATTGCCGTCACTAATTACACTATGCGGGTTTTGGAAAACAGAAAAGAAGTTTAAAATGTTTCTTTTTTCTGGTCCAACCAAAATCATGTGCTATGGAAAGATTTTGTCTATCATCAAACATAAAAAGTTAGTCATTTTTGTTTATGTGAGCTACTTTCCATATATGTTTAAAGTTAGGCAAGACATTGCGCTTAATACATCTAATATAGACACATCATTGCAATTAAGCTAATGATGCTGAGTAATCAGAGACAAGCTATATGTGATTCTAATACATTTTTTCTACTTCAAGCAGGTGACATTGTGATAATGTAAGTAATATCTCTTTTAATTTTGCCTACAGTATCATTAATACATTGGTGGCGATTTAGTGGAACACGCTATGTATTTCGTTCTTCACTGTGTATGTCAACTAATATAGGCCGCAAACAATACCATATCCTTTTGGCTTAGTTGAAGTGCGTGATGTATTTTAGCATCAGTGTGTGTCGTTGCCTTTTTATTTGTGTTATTAGTTATCTCAGAGAAACATCGATTATAAATCATTCTTCTTCAAAACCGATCCAACTAAAAATAATTGATTCCTTTCTGGTTTTCTTTATTTCTTCCATTACATTTGTTAAAGCAGTTGTTTCACAAATTCATGACAGAGCGGTTTTCAGGAAACGGATAGTCTTAAAAAACGGTCTTCCTTTCAGCTAACCTCAAATTTTCAATGGTTTCTGCCATCATAATTAAATCAATTATGTTGTTAAAAACGAAACTATAAATATCCAAGAGACTATTTTGCTACGAACAATCTCGTGCACACAAATGACAATATGAGAGGAAAATGTAACTAACAGTAACAATCCATGGAATTAAAAAAAAAAAAAATTGTTATTTTGTCGTTTACATGAGGGCAGAGCAAAACGTCAAGAGTGGTATTGTGGATGGGAAATAAAGGGTATTGCAATAGCCCATTAATTACATTTGGACGGTCTATTTTGGACAGAAATTCGATTATTTATTTTTTTCATAATATTTTCTACACTGCGGTAGTAAAAGGGGGAAAAAATGTATAATTCATTTCTGTCATCATAATTTGCGCAACGTCAAAGAACGGAAATCAGAATAATAGAAATATGGCATTCAGTTTAGATGCGATTGAAAGTTTACTGATCATAATGACAGGGAGAGGTTTAAGTTGAAGAAGAAGGCGAAGATGATGGTACTACCACTGTGGGAAGTGGATTGTTTCGTTATCATAGTGTTGGTGTCGTATTCATGCATTTATCAAGGGATATTGTAGTAAATATTTTATTTATAAGATAGGCACAGGGCCTCATAAATGCCGTGAAAGAAGGCTAGTTTATTACATGGACTCCAGCACCCAACTGGTACATGTCGGAAACTGAAAGAAGCACGTTGTATGTAACATAGCGGTTCGGCAAAAGAGGCCAATAGAATAAGTACTAGGCTTAAAAAGCAATAAGTTCTGGTGTTGATTTGTTCGACTAAAGGCGGTGATCCAGCATGGCTGAAACAAGTATAAAAGGTAAAAGTAAACGATATATATATGTGTGTATGTGTCAGCATGCATGTATGTATATATGTGTGTGTGTGTGTTTGTGTGTGTGTATGTGTGTGTATGCATGTATGTATGTACGTATGTATGTATGTATGTATGTATGTATGTATGTATGTATGTATGTATGTATGTATGTGGAGGAGACCCCATTCGTTCATGAATGATCATGGCATTGCATCTAGAAAGTAACCATCCGAAGCACAAGTCCGGGTAAAGTTGTTTCTGGAAGACCAGCAGTCGCCAACGCATACCAGACTAACCTCTTCAGGCCACTGTTGTTATCCAAGGGGAAAACAAAGGCCGATACAGCTTGGCACCAGTGATGTTGCAGCTCATTTCAACAGCTGAGTGAACTGGAGCAACATGACATAAAGGGTCATGCTCACGGACACAACATGCTGCCCGTTGCGGGAATCGAACCCACAAGCTCTCGATATATATAAATGCGCACCCATACACGTGCATATATATACACACAGACACCTACATACATATAGATATACATATATATATATATATATATATATATATATATATATATACATATGTGTGTGTGTGTGTGTTTGTGTATGTGCATGCCTATATATATATATATATATATATATACATATGTGTGTGTGTGTGTGTTTGTGTATGTGCATGCCTATATATATATATATAAATTCATATAAAGCTATCTAAGTATCTAAGAGGTACCACCATGCTTGAAATAGCAGCCAAAACATGACTCTAAGAACCACATCAAGTGTTCAATACAAGATGTAGTTTTTCCAGGCAGATTTTCACTGCTATTTGGAGCATGATGGTATCTATTACATACAATTATTCATAATTATGATAATTATAATTTATAAGGTTTTTCTTCTCATGCTGTCACTTGATTTGATCGAATCCATATATATATATATATATATAAATCTTAGCTTTATATATATATATATATATATATATATATATATATATACAACGTACAAAATATTTTACTGGGGAAACACACGCAGTCGATATATAGAGATATAGAGAAATAATAGTAAAAAAATATTTGTTTTAATGGATTTAAGAGTATATTCGAGCTATGATAATAAAAGTATACAATTTTACACAAAATACGATTCTGTTCTTTCAACATGATTATGTTGAAAGGACAAAACCTTATTTTGTAAACATGTATATACAAATATACACACGTATATACACACGTATATACACACATAAATATCCCCCCAGCCCTCATGCACCCACCACCATCATCATCGTCGTCGAATCTCCGTTTTTCATGTGCACGCTAAACAACGACGATGATGATATTAATGAATCATGCGCAAATCTATGGGCACATATGAGCCACAGAAAATACACGTGTGTGTACATACATATTTACACACATCTATCGACACACATGTATACAAACAAGTGCATGTGTATGTATCACACCCGTATAAGTACATACTTACATACGTACGCACACATACGCACTCATACATATGTATACGTAACTGCACTTCTCAAGTATTTAAGTTCATACGTTCATTGTGGGGAGAGGGGTTACTGAAATTGTAGTTTATCTCTGAAGGTTGTTCTTCTTTTCAACGATCGAACGATTGACGGTGTGGGTGTCATCCACTTCTATTTGGATATATATATATATATAGGAGCGGATCCCATTTTTTTGCTTGGGAGTTGGAGTATCATTTTTCTGTGTTTAGTAATGGTTTCTACCTCCTAATGAGGTATATATTAGCTCCTGTATATGATTAGAAAAGTCTTTAACCATCCTAGTTGAATATCTGCATAGCACAGAAGAGCGAGCTTGGAGTATACAGATACTCCAAGCTCGCTCTTCTGTGCTATGCAGGTTTCAAGTCTGTGCATTTTCTTGTGTAACCAATTGAATTCTTGGCCGTAAATTGACGTGTTAATGAATGAGTTATCTACAGATACCTGTAACTTAACGTAATTCTCAAGTAGAATCACCGGGCAAGATATATGCTGTGCAGTCAAACACGAGAGAAATAGGTTGACGGATATATTAATCGAATGGGACAGATAGATTTCGGGGGAACAAATTCAGAATCATTCCTAGTAAATCATTGATCCCAAATCGATGAGAATACCTACCCTGCTCTCCGGGTCATAAAATAAGAGCGTAAAAGAAAGGAGACAAACAAAGCTTTCATTTAGATCATCGGCACGAAATCAATAGATTTTGTTGGAGATTGCGTTCAGTTACATCGGCCATTTTAATATAGTTGGGCATAATATATCAATAACGCAAAAGTGGTTCTGGCAAGATTTGAATACAATATGTATAAGTAAATTTACATATTACTTTAATAATTTAGGATATACTTCCTTATCTTTGTCACTCTGCCTCCCTTTGTTTATAATAATTGTTAAGGATATCGGGACACTACCAATAGTTACCATCATATATATGATCTATATAAACGCAGCATCTCCAAAACCCGGGGAAATATCTACGTAAAGGATTTCGAAAATACTTTGCACTGTTCACTATTCGAACAGTAGTTCAGTATTTGATATATGGTCTTAGATAAATTGTATCTGATAAAACATTCGGGATATATGAACAGGTCAAAATTTGACGTACGATCCTAGATAAATGGTATTTGATAAAAAAAACAAAAAATCCATGAAATATTTGAGCAGATATTTCCTGAAACAGGAAATTGGAAAACAGCAAAATCAACGACGGATGCAATACCACCGCCATCATCATCATCATCATCATCATCATCATCATCATCATCATCGTCATCGTCGTTGTCATCGTCATAGTCGTCGTCATCGTCGTCGTCGTCGTCGTCGTCGTCGTCATCGTCATCATCATCATCATCAATATCATGATCACACCAACTCACAATATCAGTAACAATATTGTCATTATTGCATTATGACTAGGATTCAATATTTGCGACATACAAAGAATGAACTGCGCGCCCACTTGATTGAATTTAGTATCTGAAGATTCAGGTTCCTGCTTGTGAACTTATGAGGCTCTACCGTGTTTCAAATGATCTGTGAATAAAGAAGGACAGATTATTTAATAATACAGCAAATTTCCTTCACCAAAGAAGGAGGTATGGAACAATCTCATATTTCACTGTTTCTTTCAAAACATAGCATAATAATTAAATATCATTTTACATAATTAATAATTTATTAATAGTAAAAATCATCACTATTGTCTGCTATTTTAACATCCTGATGACGGCCAGCATTGGCATTCGCCACATTATCATTAGTCAACAGTCATCATTACGAATTAATTAAATTTGGGCCGTGAAGACCCACGCGAAACAAAATTCATTGACATCTAATCTACAGTGGAGAAGGCTAGCCACTGGATGTGGTTAAAAAGAGACGATGAACGATGGCTAGAAGTATATTGAGTTCTTCATAACCAGCTGATCTAGCAAACGGGGCCTGATATCAGCGAGGGGGGCCGGTGTGTATTGATGCCGTCGAGAGGTAGGCCCCGAAACGGCGCGCATTCTCTCATGATGACCCCATACACTTGCTAGCTTCCAGTATACGGAGCTTTTAACTGGTAGCACTTGCATGCGCAAGTTGTTTGCAAGACATCGAAAGAAAGTGATTAGAAAGTGATCCTATATAAAGATAATAGAGTATGCCCCTACATGCTACATCATGTAAGAATGTTGGTGGACCATGAATAGCGTCAGAACGAACAGTATATAGAAATCACATTGGAAATCGCTGTCCTAAACATTTTTGAGCCTATAAAAGACGGATCTAACAATCACATCTAACGTGTAACCAAAATTCTCATCATCATCAACAGCACCATCATCGTCTTTTCTTTTTATCCGAAATCTAAGGAATATCGTGGCACTCCGTCGGTTGTTTTGACGAGAATTCCAGTTGATCCAATCAACGAAATAGCCTGCTCAGGAAATTAACATGCAAATGGGTGAGCACTGCACAGATACTTGTACCCTTAACGTAGTTCTCGGGGAGATTCAGCGTGACAAAGAGTGTGACAAGGATGGCCCTTTGAAATGCAGGTACAACAGAAACAGAAAGTGTGAAAGAAAGTTGCGGTGAAAGAGTACAGCAGGCTCGCCACCACCCCCTGCTGGAGCCTCGTGTTGCTTTATGTGTCTTCCCTTCAAGAAACACGCACGACGCCCGAGCTGGAAATCGAAACTGCGATCCTACGACCGCATGTCCGCTGCCTTAATCACTGGGCCATTGAGCCTCCATTCTACTGAATATACTACAGCCATATTTCAGTATTGATCCACCTGAATCCATACATAAATTCAAGAATATACGTTTGCTATTTTCAGTTATATATGAAATGTTTGAGTCGTTTAAATATCAGAAATGTTAGAGACTAACACCAACATCATAGCTCAACCCAAATAAAATCAAATAAAATCCAGTCAAAATCTGTTAAACATAAACTTTTTACACAACTATTTCAGAAAAAAAAAATATTTAAATATAAGTAACTTGCTTCCTAACCACATGGTTCCGGGTTCAGTCCACTGCGTGGCACCTTGGGCTAGTGTCTTCTACTATCGCCTCGGGCCGACCAAAGCTTTGTGAGTAGATTAGGTGGACGGAAACTCGAAGAAGCCCGTTGTATATGTGTATATGTATATATATATATATATATGTGTGTGTATTTGTGTGTCTGTGTTTGTCCCCCCAACATCACTTGTCAAACGATGCTGGTGTGTTTACGTCCCCGTAACTTATCGGTTCGACAAAAGAGACCGATAGAATTAGTATTAGGCTTACAAAGAATAAGTCCTGGGGTCAATTTGCTCGACTAAAGGTGGTGCTCCAGGATGGCCGCAGTCAAACGAATGAAACAAGAAAAAGAATATATATTTTTTTTTCATTATTGCACTCACCTCTTTTTAAAAAGCAATGTTGTCAAAAATTAGAATTTTGATATAAGTATGTGTATAGCCATGGGTATGAATTTGTAAGCATGCGTATCTGTGTATGTGTAAGTGAGCGTATGTTTGTGCTTAAGCACACACATACACGACTGTATGTGTATGTATCCATTCGAACTTGTGTATTTGTATACTTGTCTCCATATATGTCAATAACGCGGTTACACAGCTTGTTACATAATTTTTCTTATTTCATTTTTCCCACCCCTCCTTTTTCTTTTTTCCTTCCCCCTTCTTCGTTCCTTTTTCTCTCTCTTCCTTTCTTTCGTTTTTTCTCTAACTGATACTGATACAACTTTACGTCCCCTTTACTTAAGCTTTACTCAGTAGATGAGAAACGCTACATCGATGATTTTAACTTGCGCGCGAGATAGATTGCGTACATATATGTATGCATGCATTTGTGTGTATATTTAAGATTTATAGTTATACGCCTGTATATGTATGGCGTTTGCACGCATCCTTCTGTGTATGTTGATATATATATGTACACTTTAATATGAATATGTATTGCAGTGTAATATTTATAATAAGTTTTAATTTCTATGCATTAATTATATTTTCTTCATTAACGTCAATATGTATTTTATTCAATGTAAGGTTTTTTCCTCGAATTTTATAATTTTTATAATTTTTATAATTTTTTATATATATATACATATATTTCTGAGCTTTTTTTGTTTATCGCTCGAAGATTGGCCGTTATTTCTAAAGGGCCAATCAAACAAGTCCATTTTTTTAAAAGGTGTAGCGTTTGTAAGAGTCTAGATTGAATTGATATATCGGTTCCATTCTAGCAAAAACTGTCTGATGAACGGCAACGAGAAACTCAGAGTAACAGATTTTGTTGAATTTTCTGCTGCTTTAAATAAAGTATATATATATATATATATATATATATATATATATATATATACACACACACACATATCGCACGTATAAAGTTTGTATCTGCGATAAAACATAGTAAGATCGACAATAATGGATAACACGAATATTTCTCTACAAGATTCAGTAGCAAATATATTATTGAAACGTTGCATCATAAAATTCGTGCATGCAATAACAGGCATGGTTATATAAGATTACGCAAGTAACTGCTAAACTAAACTAAATATTTGTTTACTTGAGTTTTTCGAGTATTATGACTTACCAAAAATTGTGGTGTGCTTCACTGTTGATTTCTGTTGATTTATTTCATATATCCCCTTATCTTCTACTCTGTGTTTTTGTGTGTATGTATATTTGAACATATGTATGGCTGCAATGGACCTAGAATATGTGAGGTTACATACCTCTGCATGAGAAAACCTTGCACTGGTGAACTTTATAGTAACTTAATTTATTTTCTAGATTTCTTTATCTTGCTATGACGAAATGTCAGTTGATTAAATATCATTTCGTTTCCACCCCATCTCATAGGTCGCATTATCTTCCCCGTGCTCTCTGTTCTTCTCTCTAACGCAAACACCACCTCTCTCTTCTCTATTTCTATCTCTATCTATCTATTTATCTTCCACTCACCGAATGTACGTCACCTTCTCCGTTTGCTCGATTAATGTTTATGCATCTTCCTTGTATTTGTTCCTTATTTTTAATCTTACTATCTTTTCAGCTGCGGTAGATTTTTCCTACTCGTACTTACAGATCTGTTTTCGCGGAGGCCATAACATAAAGGCTAAGGAAACATGCTACTGGATGTTCAAGCTATAAACTTCAGCTTTTAAATGATCTGAGACGTACTGGATTTCAGTGGTTGATGGCGACAGATCCAGTTGTCTTATGGCACATTTTTAATTGGATCTATCACATTCCCGAAGGAGATAACAATACTAGGATATGCATCGCCCGCAAAGCATTTATCAATTTTCAGTGTTAAGATATATTTTGTTCCAATATACATGTGGTGTATTCATTTAAAAATAGTCATTATCTTAGCTGTGGATGAGTAGGATGTGTGTCAACGAATATGAAATATCCGCAATCCCATACTTTACTTGCTCTTCAGCTGACATATATATATATATATATATATATATAGAACGGATGGTAATGGTACTGGCCATGATTCAATTTATGACTGCATAGTTGCGCCGCCTTCTATTGCTGTTCCGCCTTCGATAGTTGCACATTAGGAGCTAACAAATAGATCAATATTTGAAACAGAATATTTCAATTAATGCATTCATACACTCATACATTCACTTATATAAATAACACACACACACTCTCTCTCTCACACACACACACACACCACACACACACACACACATATATATATATATATATATATATATAATATATATATATATATATATATGTGTATGTGCGTGCGTACATGTGTGTATCTATGTATAGATATATTTGTATATATGCACACTATGAGTTTGGGAAAATTGTGCTGTGCATTTGCAATCAGAGGTTACGTAAGTGCGAGGTTTTTTACTCCAGCTTAGGAATCTTTCACCCACGTGGAAAACCCTTAGCATGCGTAACACGAGTGCTGAGGTGTTTTGATAAGCACAAATTTTAAAAGAAATAGATGCAAACAACAAGTCCCGAATGCTGTTGAACTGAAAGCAGAATTTTAAGGGATGTGAGATAAGAAAGGAAGCCCGACTCAGGAGGCTTCGCTACCTTACATGTGCTAGTTAGCAATATGTTTATCAAGAAGGGCAGAAAGAGAACGTTAAACCTTGCAGGAATTGAATTGGAATGTGGACTGTGTGTTCAACTAAATACTGTTAAAATATTTACGTCGTTCGCTGCCACCGTAACTGTTCCATACTATTATCCAAGGGTTATTAAATGATGAATAAACGTCAATGGCAAAGTCACACATAAATAACCATTAAGATATTAAGCCGTGTTCTTAAACTCTACTGTGCGTATGTAAGGAGAGAATTACGTGAGCTTTTATTGTATTTCTGGAGAAACACCTAAGGTAGCATTATGTAAATTTAGCGTAAGTATTAATTCTACCTCATGGATATATTGCACTGTGGTTATTAAATCATTTTATTTAGTAATATTGCACTGCAAAAATACGAGCTGCGTACTGGGTAACATGAAATAGTCAGAATACACAACGAATCAGACGTAAAATCGACCAACACAGTATTATATTGCGAACTACAACTCTAATATATTTCGACAAGCTCCAGGATCAATATTCGTAATGAAAAGGATAGATTAGACGCTGCACACTTCAATAAATAAGTGGTTAGTTTAGCTTTTGGGGGCGCCGGCAGAATTTTAATAATCACATCATAAAGTTTTCATCTTTTATGTTCTGGTGTCTAGTCGAAGTACACTGTTAACCTCCTGAAAATTATAAAAAGTAAATCTTATCTATGTTTTATTTGTTTCAGCAGCTAATACAAGACTTTCTTTATATTATTCATTCGGAATTGTTTGAGAGTGGATAATTAACTCTTCTTTCTTTTACGGGTTTCTATAGTAGTTTCAGGTGATGCTTTTGTTATTTCTATATTTAAGAATCCTCGATATATCTTTTATTATATGGTGAAAAAAAATTCATTATAACAAAATACTCTATTAATAACTCAACAAATTCGTTTTTCCATTAAGTCTGCTTCAAATTAAAAACTAAATCCTTGGCGAAGTTTGCTAAGAAAAAAGATGATTGATAATATGTTGGTCTTTACATACAAAGTAATATTTAAAGTTTTGTTATTATTATATAATTGTATTACCTTAATGTTTGAAATATTTTATTAATATCATATAAAATAAATTATCCTACGACATTTAAATATACCTCATTCATCATGATGCTTCAGAGGTTAAGAAAATATTACCTGGAAATTTCGAAATAACAAGCCGCTGGTATAATTTGATTTATAAGTATTTAATTTTCCTCGATATTGGAGCTGCTGTTTGCAATGTTATTAAACTATACTGCTAAGAAGCTTAGCACTATACATACATACATATATATATATATATATGTATATATATATATATATATATATATGTGTGTATGTATATATATATATATATGTATATATATATATTTATATATTTATATATGGTTGCGCGTGGGCGTATGTGCGTGTGTGTGTGTCTGCGTGTCCATGTGTGTGAGATTGGGATGTTCGCAGGTGCTTTAAGAAGATAATTAGCGTTAGATTTTTCCCGCTAATTTCTATAAATCCTTACAACACGTTTGATTAGTGATTAAATGTATATCTTAATTTTTTTTTTCATCCGTTTGTTTCTCTGAAAGAAAATTCGTTTCTGCTTCATCGCAAAGAAACGTAAATATCGTACCATTTTATATTATAGAGTGTTCGCACGTGTTTTGAATATTTGTAAACATTATTTGTGCCTTGATTTCCCAAAGGACACTTTGCACTTATAGCAACATTTTCCACTTTTGGGGAAATTATTTCAGAAGTGTACTTAGGTGCGCCCTTTTCGTAAGATCCATTTTTTCTGTAATAACCATGTAATAATTAGTACATTCCTTGAAGATTTAATCTACCTCTTGACTAATTTGTGACTTGTATTTTCCTTCTTTCAAATGCATGAAACCAAGGAATCCTTCGTCGATTTCGACGACGACTACTGAATCGTTCTACCAAGTGAATGCACTTTTCGAATAAATATCATTGAAGGATATTGAGTATTCCTCAGGCACATAACCTTATATCAATTCTCAGGATGAATCGGCGTGACATAATATATGTGGGGCTTGGCCTTACAATTACAGCAAATCCATTCACGTTGTATCAGACAAAATAACTTCATTAACAAGGACTCTGCCGACCTAAGTCTGTTTTAATAGACACTTTCTCCAAACCGCCACGCAATGTAAGTGGATCAGAGACACCAGAGTTGCTAAGCCAACTTCTTAGTCATTGTGCGAGATATTGGAAAGACGGCATGTAGCTGAGTGCTCGATGAAACCTGAAATTGATTCTGGTTTGAAAACTTTATTGAGATCACGACCATATTAGTTTTATGATATCTTAAACTCTTGAAGCATATTTCTTTTAAAATGTGTTTGTATATACGTTATGTTCGGTTTAACTTCTAACGACTCTGAGGTATCTTATTATATTCCGTATTCATATCCGTACAGCGACGTTTTCTTTTACATGTGTCTATAAGAGTCTAAAGATTCTGCTAGGTCCATAATCAAGTAAATACTTATGCTTTCATACAGTTTATTTATTACATGACCGAAATGCAGAAGAGCAAGAGAATATAAAGAAATACCGTCAAAAACAAACATTAAGTAAATGTTGAGAGCTATTTTATGTCTACTTTGGAACAGCCGTAGACATTTAGAAAGATTATTATTCCTCCTATCCTATTCAATTTGTGAAACTACAAAAAATATTTCTCAGTGTTTGATAACCCAAACACCTCATTCGGAAACGTTACACTGCACCAATAAAACGAGCTCCTTCCTATGTCAGAAAGTAGAGAAGGTGAAGTGGTGATATTCTTCCTTTGGTCAATATCTCTAAGTATATACTGAAATTGAATTCATATACAAGATGAATTGGAAGCGGGACGCGTACTATACGTACGTATTCTCATATCAATTTTATTCTAATATATACGATATATTTTCTATTCACACGGATACTAAATATTCTTAAGTCCACAAGAATAGACTAGAATTTTCATAATTTGCACCGGTCTACCAATGTATATAGACATTACACTACAATCGTTATGCATAAAACATAAGTCGGCATTAAGACCTTCAGTGGTTTCATTGTCATATTATGTTTCAAAAATACGCGTTCAAAATGAAAATATTATCAGTTTTGATTCCTTATAGTATATATGTGGACCGCTTTAGTACATATTAAATCATATCTATATCTTAATTAGAGTTCTGTGTGTGGAGGGAATAATGATGAGCGACTAAACACGTCATCCAAACGCTTCGTGCTCACACATTTCCTGATATAACCAAGTTTGAAGTTGATGATGCTGTCAATAAGGTTAATCAACTTGAAATATGAAATAACGCTACTAATGTCACAGATTATTAGTTGTATTTACATTTTAGTTATTCATTTATTTGGTTATCTGCATTTGCAAGTTCTCTGCGTTACAGAACTTTATCAACCTATAGAGGCTTTCACACTCATTTACATCTTTTGTGAATGGGGAATTTTAACTCCAGCTTTCAACTTGCAATTAGATAACCTAATAACATTTAGCATTATGGAAATCAAAATATTTCGTTATCTCACTGTAGTAAAAGAGCAGCCCTTTCTATTTCCTTTGTCCTTTTCTCTCATTGTTCCGCCTTTTATATCACCTTCAGCCTCTCTCTTTGAATCTAACCTCCCTACACTATTCTCTCATTCTTTCTCTCACACACTTTATCAACTTGTTCTCAACATTTATCTCTCCAAAGCTCAGTCTCATTCGCTTCCAATATTTCTAGTTAGGTTTCCTTTCCTCTTCCGTCTTTCTTAGTGCATTTGAATAACGACTCATAGAAATATTATTTCATTATTCGAATTAATTCTATTCCCATTTATATCACATACAAACAAAGCACTGTAATCAGAAATTTGCGTAATTTTCTGAAAGAGTTCCCATTTACGTATTTGCAGTCTAAAGGAAACTGTATAATTTATTTTTTTTCTAAATGATGGCTGTTGCGACCACTAGAGAGTTATCCTTCATGTGACGGATGACTATGGAGGAATGCAATTCCCACTTTGGGTAATATCAAGAAATATAGCCTAGATGCAATAATTATGAATTAACGTTTATCAAATTTCTCAGTGGCCCTTATACAAAATGACGGAGTATATTTCAATATTCAAAATTAAATAAATGGAATTTCTTATGCCACCCCACTCATCTTTTCTACTATTCATGGGTGAGTCATGAGGGTAGAGACACCAGTCGAAAAGGTCCTACAGAAGCAAACCTCATTAGATTTCCCGGCTGTATTCCCATGTATGCCCAACTGAAAGTACGCATATATATATTCCGCCATGTCGTTCTTGGTGTACTTCGAATGCCGCTTAGATTCGGTTGCGCATGGTGTCTTGCCATTCCTTCCTGTGATATTCTAGTCACATGGCTGTCGTACCCTAGTAGTGATCTCTCAATGCAGTTAAGTTGCGATTCGACCTGGAGATATTCCTTCATCCCCAAGCTGCACAACTTGTCGAGTAAAGTTACTCCACAGACTCTGCATAGGAATCCCTTTTCGGCCGTTTGCATTCGAGGTTGCGCTTCTCCCGTCGTTACCCAACATTTATGATTATAGGTTCAGACGTGACTCTGTGGTAAGAAGTTTGCTTCCCAACAACATGGTTCCGGGTTCAATCCCACTGTCTGGCACCTTGCGCAAGTATCTCCTACTATAGTATCCAGCCCGTTGAGTAACGCCTTTTGAATAGATTTGCTAGACGAAACAGAAAGAATCCCCTCAAATTTTATCTGTGTGTCTTTGTTCGTCACCATAGCTAGACAATCGGTGTGGTGTGTTTACGTCCCAGTAAATTAACAATTCACTAGAAGACCTTTAGAATAAGGACCAGGCTTTAAGAGAAATAAGTACCGGTCTCGAGTCATTCGAGTAAATCTGGTCAAAGCGATGCTCCAGCATGACCACAAACCCGTGACTAAAACAAGTTATTGTTGAATTATACGCTGGCATAGATAGGAAAACCGAAATGAAGTTAATGCCTTTGGCATTTTTTTTTTACTATCCGTCCTCGTTTGAAGATGAAATTCTGGAGCTGACGCATTACTGGACCAGCACTTACAACTCTAACAAACATTTCAGCCTCCTGCTTCGCATAACGTGTGAATGCGGTCCCGACATATTTAAAATTCCCCACTTGTCTCAGTAATATTCCACTAACATGCAAATTGCAGTGACGTGTTTCCTGTGAAGATCAGTGTCTCAGTCTGCATAATAAATGCATGTGATAGTTATTCTAAATTTTATTAAACATAATCACAATTCATTCCGTCGAAAACCAATCTCAGCAAAATTTGAACTCGTCCAATAATTATGTCTCTCCTTCTCATCCTCCTTCTCCTACTTCTATTTTTCCTCTGTCCCTTTGCCTCCACCTCCGTCAATTCCTCTTCTGTGTTTATGATTCATCCTCATTGTGAGTAAATTTCCTATATTTATTTATCTCATTGTTTGGCTTCCTCGCACTACAAGAGATCTTCACATTTTTTTTTTTGGTAAAGCAGATTCCACATTATAACAGAAGGAAATATCTAACATATACCATTTTTTATTTATTGTTTATGGTTATTAGGTTAGTTGTCTGTCAAGGAAAGAGAATTCAGAAATGTTTTACTAAATTAAGGGAAATCAGTTATTTATTCGGGCTGTTGGCCACGGTTTATACAATTATTATGTTATTAAACGACACAAATTTTGTACACAAATTCAGTTTGTTTTCCCATTGTGTAAACTGACTCAGTAAACGATGCAATAGACGTGAGAACGTCCATTACATTTGAGAGTAGGAATTACAGTTCGAAACCATCCGGTATCTAACCGGTCAATATTAAACAGGTTTCATGAAAACAAGAGATATATACGATGAATATGTGCTGGCAGTATATGTTAAATCTATCAGTGACACTAGAGGTAAGAAGAGTAACGATCACTGATATGAAGGTTGCAGTATGCGGGATGAAATTATCTGTCCGGCTTCTGTAGGATATTTGCGGTCCAGAATATCACGGACATGACATTAATGTTTCAAGGAAAGAAATTAGCAGGTCAGGAAAGATGTACGAAACAGCATGGTAAGATTAAGGAATTGTAGGATAGTGTGTTGTCATGCTACGATGGTGTGCTTTATTAAGGTCGAGAAAGAGCAAAATCTGTTTTCGTTGAGTAGGAGTTGCAGAATGATAGCTACGACAATATACACGATTTGTTTGTTTGTTTGTTACTTCTCGAGCCATGCCTGGCTAATAAGGGCCAGTTTCCCGGTTTCTTGTCGTATAGGTTCTCCACCGGTCCGTCACAGGTGAGCTGCAAGATGCAGTAGGAAAAAGTGATAGGAAGTTGTGGCGAAAGGGTCAGCAGAAGTTCGCTATTACCGTCTGCCGGAGCCGCGTGGAGTTTAGGTGTTTTCGGTCATAAACACACACATCACCAGATCTGAGATTCGAACTCGCAATCCCTCGACCGAGAGTCTGTTGCTCTACCCACTAGGACATGTGCCTCCACAATATACACGATAGCTAGCAGTGTTACGTAATGGCTGTGAGTAACCACGTCGAGTGTAATAACGAAGCATTCTACGCAAATGTCTTTTGAAGTTATATTCATCGTTGCAAGGGCGATGCAAACGGAAGGATTGTGAGTGGTTGATTGCGTGCTCTGTATAAATGGATAGGATGAGGTGAAATGAAGATAGGAGTTAACTTAGTGGGGTTTTTGGAAGAACAATGTACAAAAATCGCTTAGTTCCAAAGATGTTAAAATTGTCAGAAGAATAAGCGGAAAAAAGACAATTAATGTAGAGTAAAACGTGTTCAAGATGTAGATGAAGGTGTTACACCGTTATGGAGTAGGGAAGCAATAACAAAACTTATATTGATATATCAACTTTGTATCTCCGAGGGAATTCAATGAAGGAGGTACTGGAATTACCTTCGACATAACCAGCAAGCAGATTAGCACTAGTAAAGTCAATCGCGTTTCCCTAATCACCACCAAATATATAATGATGGTAAAGCGTGTAATATACAAACGATTGTAGTTGTGAGTGAGATGAGAGAGTATGAGATGTTTCCATAACTATTACAGGGCATGAGTTGATGTTTGAGCTTCTGATAGAGGGAAGTTCCTCTAGAATATATTACAACCAATTAAGCATGCGACCTTTTTCTTTTCCGCTTTGTTTATATTTTATTTTATTTATTTTATCATTGGATGCTTTCTGACTAAACATTCATTAATTACCAACTGAATATTTCAATAAATAGGCTGCAATGTAAATACATTGTTTACATCAGTCCTCGTTCGGTAGTTTTTCTAAGCCTTCGGTATGTATATGTGTGTGTGTCTGTGTCTGTGTGTGTATGTGTGTGTGTGTGTGTGTGTGTGTGTGTGTTTGTGTATGTGATCTAACAAACGATATTTCTTTTTAATTTCTTAACTTGTGCCAATAGTAAGACAATTATTATTATTATGATCATTAATACTCATTTGTTCTCAATTTGTTTCTATGCAAGTCTGCAGCATCACAGAAAATTAACTTGTGTCACATTACATGCTGCCAAAATACAATATTACAAATTTGCTTTTTGTTGGCTTTTGCTCTCAGCTAATATTACGAGACATATTTTTCTCAGTCAAATAATTCATAGAAATAATAATAAAATGAAACATCAGAAAGATTTAATGATTAAGACGTATAATAAAATATTCAATGCAGTTTTATAATGATTATCCCTTCGGGAATCTACTGAATATTAACTGGAGAAATTTATGGGTTCCGATTTTTTATTACGAAAAATATTACTAATTTAAAAGAAAAATATTACTGTTCCAGAAAGTTACCTTTCCGTATAATAATTTCCACATCCCTATTCACACACACACACAAACACACACCACACCATACGCACACGCACACAGACACGCAAAAATACACGCATATGTGTGTGTGTGTGTTGTGTGTGTGTGTGTGCGTGTTTGTATCTGTGTGTACGTGTACGAGTGTATGTATGTATGTATGTATGTATATATATATATATATATATTACGGAGATGTACTTGCATAGCAAGTGACCTAATCTAAGATCGTGTGCTGGAACGAAAACAATTGCGGTGTGGAAGGTCTTTATAAGCCATTTAAGAAACACAAAAACCGTTAGATTCACTTCAACATTTAAATTTAATTTGCCAAAATATGTTCGTCGCTTTGAGACCGCGACCTATTCACTGAAAAAATTCCGTGCTGCATCATATAATCATATACTTTGTCCTTTTACAAAATCCTTCCGTGTAATTGTAATGAAATATCAGTTTTCTGAATTTTACCGAAAATATCAGTTCTTCTGATGAGAATATACCTATTTCAACATGGAAATATATAAAATTATTTTATAGGCGCAGGAGTGGCTGTGTGGTAAGTAGCTTGCTAACCAACCACATGGTTCCGGGTTCAGTCCCACTGCGTGGCACCTTGGGCAAGTGTCTTCTGCTATAGCCCCGGGCCGACCAATGTCTTGTGAGTGGATTTGGTAGACGGAAACTGAAAGAAGCCTGTCGTATATATGTATATATATGTATGTCTGTGTGTTTGTGGGCCTGTGTTTGTCCCCCTAGCATTGCTTGACAACTGATGCTGGTGTGTTTACGTCCCCGTAACTTAGCGGTTCGGCAAAATAGACCGATAGAATAAGTACTGGGCTTGCAAAGAATAAGTCTGGGTGTTCCAGCATGGCCGCAGTCAAATGACTGAAGCAAGTAAAAGAGTATTGGAGATGGAAGTTGAAGAACGATATGTCTGCCCACTACAAAGCAAGCAACTAAAAAAGTATTAAAGTATTAACACTCACTTAGACTTTGTAGGGTTTAACGCGATGAAATACGACCAACTCTTTTCATCAAAATGAATGTGACGAAAGTAACGGAAGTTACGAACTTACCGTATAATTATCGTGAACGCAATACATTTCAGCTATGCTAGATATTATGTCTGTTAGTTACTTATTCCTTCCAGAGAGGTATAATGTCTTTTTGCACATCTGCTTACCGTTTCAGAACTTCAAGATAATGAGATATGGAATGCAGTGTAGTCCTTCGCAATATATTACATCAATCATGTTATAACTTAAAGATTTAGAGAAATAGTTTATTGTTGTCTACTGCCATGTTTACTATAAACGATAGACCTTAAGAGCAAAGACTTTTAAGCTTGACCACTCCAAATAATCGTCAGTTAGAAGGTTGGAGCACGGCCTTCAGCACTTTAAGACACTAAGGTGTGATTCGAGTGAAGCTTAGACACCGTTTCTAGTATGTCGATCGAGGACACATTTCCTATCTTACTGCCGGACATCGGATGTGGGTTATATTGGTGCTACTTAACATAATATTTCTATGAGATTTTCGTGACAAATACATTAACACGAGTTCCCTTTGCTTTATTCATAACAAACTCAAAAAATAGTATCAGTTTAGCATTACTATAGGATGTGAGCAGAAACTATATACAGCCATAGAGGTTAAACAAGTGTTACAAAAACTGTACGCCATATTCTCTGGCCGTTGAGTAAGAAAGAAATCGTCTACCCCTAAACCCTTCAGATACTACTCTACACACAAACACTAGGTTGGAACTAGTTACATGCTGGCTATTCATTCAGATTTTTTTCTTTTGAAGGCAATGACAAGCCAGCAAAATTAAGGTGTTGAATGAAAATTACTTATCACAGAGTTATATGAAATATATGTAATTAGCAATAGTTAGTTTTACAAGCCTAGAAGATAAAAATGAAAAACCATCATCGGTAAGAGTTTCATAATAATGGCAGTTGTCATCTACGTATTTGCACACGACATCATGAACGCCTTAGAAAATTATATTTATTTTCTCTTATGAGACAAGCACGATAATTGCTAACTATACCTCTAGATGGACGCGCAATGGCCCAGTGGTTAGGGCAGCGGACTCGCGGTCGTGGGATCGCGGTTTCCATTCCCAGACCAGGCATTGTGAGTGTTTATTGAGCGAAAACACCTAAAGCTCCACGAGCCTACGGCGGGGGTGGTGGTGAACCCTGCTGTACTCTTTCACCACAACTTTCTCACTCTTTCTTCCTGTTTCTGTTGTACCTGTATTTCAAAGGGCCAGTCTTGTCACACTCCGTGTCACGCTGAATCTCCTCGAGAACTACCTTAAGGGTACACGTGTCTCCGGTGTTCTCAGCTACTTGCACGTTAATAAATCAGCTGTGACGTCACTGGTGCCAAGCTGTATCAGCCTCTGCCTTTCCCTTGGAAAACATTGGTGGTGTGGAGAGGGGAGACTGGTATGCTTTGGCTACTGCTGGTCTTCCATGAAAAAACCTTGCCCAGACTTGTACCTCGGAAGGTAACTTTCTAGGTGCAATTCCATGGTCATTCTTGACCGAAGGAGGTCACATACCTCTAGATATTTAGCGTAGATGAATTTTTAGCGTTTTTATTCGTAACTTCAAAACGTAAAGAGAATTTTGCAATGAATATTTAGATCATGAAATTTATTGCTAGCACTCCATACTCACTTGGCATCTTATCATACATTAGTTGATATAATGTTAGAATTAAGACAAAAAAAAGCAACCTTTCATTTAACATTTATCCTACTGCTTACTATGGGAATTGTCACGTATATCAATGTTTCTATACATAGTTCGGAGAATGCAAAGGTTTGAAGACGAGTGTGTTGACCAAGGACAATATCTATTGCAGGCTGTGTTACTGCAACCCTTAGCATGTTTGGGTAGATGTCATCTAGAAAATGCAATCCCTTTTAGTTTTCTCACTAACTTAATTACATATACTCTACATGGATCCTCAGGCGTTCATATTAAACAATAACGGCATCGGTGTCATGAACATTGCGTGGGGAGTGATTTACTTTGACTAACATTTTAAACCTCTTATGGTTACCGTTTCACCATTTATCCCATTCTTTTAAATCAGAACTGGCTTTTAAATTATATCCTGAAGCACATAAGTAACAGTATCGTATGCTTCATATGCTAAAAAGGAAGAATGCGTGCTTCTATGAAGATTGTAATAGGTAATTAGCTTGTTTTGATAAATTGCTTCCTTATCATTTGTTTTTCTAAAAATTAAGGAAGTTTGGATCATTTTATCGAGAGAGGACTTCAACACGAAAGGAATTCGCTTTTAACGAGGCTGTCTTCTTTTACATATTATATAAGGAACGAACTCGAAAGAAAATTGACACTATGAAACTAAAAATTAAAATATTCACCTCTACATTAAGATATGAATGGCTTTCAATGTGAAGTAGCTAAGGATACCTTTACTAGTTATACATCGTGTGATAATATCTATATTTTAATCCGTATACATATTTGTTTACATGTATATATCCATACCTTACGGTCTAAACTGATGTAAATATCCATAAGAAATATTTTCAGTAAACACATGAAATATTACACCACATGACGTAGTTCATTTCTATAACCAGCTATTTAATTAGTCCAATTTCAAATGTAGCCAGTCTACAACTCCCCAGGCAGTGCGAGTAAACTCACAAACAACTACACATTATCGCTTCCGGTATTTCAGCATTAAACGTAACTCAATATTTAAACCTTAATGAAGCGCTTCTTGTGAAGGATAACAGTAATCGCATATTCCTAATTAATATACACAGAACAGTTGCCGATCATTTCCTTGTAGTGAAAAATATTTACTCAAAGAAAATGCACATACATAAATAGAAACATGCATATTTATTAATATATATAATATATATATATATATATATATATATATATATATATATATATATATATATATATATATATATATATATATATATATATATATATATATATATATATATATATATATAAGAAAGTTTGAAGATGATGTACAGGTATTTTATATTAGAAGAAATGAGGTTCTCAGAATTTCGGATGGTTTTATATTTACAGATATTTATTTGTATATTACATGTTTTTATACATCATATAACTTATATCATATATCATATATTAGCGCGTTCGTCCATTCTGGTGGAATTTTCAAATGGAACTGTATATATATATATATATTGTTATGTGAATAGAGACAATGATATACTCCAACGTTTAAAATAATCATTTGATTCACATTTGAATTCCGTGGGCAGCAGTGTGTTGTAATCCTTGAGGTCAATTTTTTTATGTTTAAAAATTCGTTCAACGTAACGATTCGGTTCACACTTTCTTTGTTTAGTGTTAACGATTAGTAAACTGTATGTATTGCTAAATTTGGCAGCAAAACTACAAGGTGGGACAGGGGAGAAGCAGGAAGAAAGAAGTAATTTTGGGGGAATCTACACAAGTGAATGTTAACACCATATTAAAGAGATTAGTTCTTGATGTTCTAGATATATACTTTTCATCAGAGGTCGTTGCTTGCGGGAAAAGGGTGCGAGGAAATTGCGAAATCTAATAAAGTTAAAACCTCTCCAATACCATAAGCAAAAACTGAAAAAAACTGAGATATGCCAGCACAATTTTGTTTTCTTTTCGATAATAAAATGGTAGGACAAAGAATTTCTCCATTTTTACCTCTTCGTGTCGTAAGAGGATTTTAGATATGAAACCATAAGCCTAGTAAATAAAATATGATGCAGAGACCCCCCATGTGCTTTTAATATGGGCATTCATGTCAATATAACTGGTGTTGGTTACCTATAATGCTCTGGCAATGTGGGGCATAAATAATTATTCAATATGTTTCAATATGTCAATCGGTAGGCGTGAAGTATAGAATATGGATCAAAATATGATTCATTTTATGGTAGTTGTGTCACATCGTGTTTATTCATATCACTTTCCGAACATATCTATATATAATGATAACAACGTGATACGTTACAGCTTGTTAATGTTTGTTTGGTGTTACCATAGACACTCATGGACGTGTTCTGTAGCTCTACTGACAAGACAGTGGTACACAGGTGCATTGTGCTAGCACTCTGATGCCTTCATATATGCTCATAAATGTTTTACATTTATGTACATTAAAATTACTGTGATATATTTTTGTGTCAATATCAATCTCAATATTTCTTGTATGCTAATGTTAAAATGGTTGTGGATATATGTTGCTGGCTGTATGCAGCATTCAGGTTTGGCCATAATAAAATGGAACATAAATTCATGAATGTTACTATCAATTTAGTATATGCATATACGTTGATTTAAAATTAACCATCGTATAAATTGTAGAAAACAATTGTTTATAAGCTGGAGAATGAATATATTCTTCAGCCATTGAAATTATCGATTCAGACATACCAATGTCTGATATAATTATCTCCACGTTCGTTAATCTCATACTTTCATACTTGATCTTTCTTTCATCTCCGCATCAAATAGTATGCTATCCTTTATCTCCTCGTCTTTTTCCTCACTTTCATACATTTTATACCCTCACTCTGTGTTTTCTCTCTTTCTTTATTTCTCATCATTTCTCCAACGATCTAGAGTGAGAATTACTATATTCCTATCATTATATGTTATAAATATATTTTCTGTAGAAACACATTTTGTTTTGTTATCTTTTCATCTTTCTTTTCTCCGATTAGGCCATTTTTTAAAAATTTTCATAAATATATATTGAAATAATAATTATTTATATCGCAATCAATCTTTTATCTCTGAAAAACAATTCATATATATATTATATGCTGTTTCATCTTGTAATTGTTGCTGCTCAGTGTTATTCTCAAACTCTACAGCATCAATATTTTCAAGAGTGATAGCATCAATCGCCGCATAACCAATAGCAGTATTATCAGTAACATATTCACCGATGGCATTATCAACAACTATCTTATCGCTCGCAGTATTAACAATATCATTGTCATCAATAGCAAAATGGTAGATAGTATAATAATGATAATATAATAATAATAATAATAATAATAATAATAATAATAATATAATAATAATAATAATATAATAATTATCATCATTATTATTATTATTATTATTATTATTATTATTATTATTATTATTATTAACTACAAAGTGCATAGCAGAATGCATAATTGGTCGGGGTATGTGAAACATAGTATTTAGTCTACAGTTCAATTCTTATCAGTTCCAGCTCCTCCTTTCTCAAGATGACAGTATATGTATGTATGTATGTATATATATATATATATATATATATATATATATATATATATATATATATGTATGTATGTATGTATGTATATATATATATATGTACATATATATATATGTATATATATATATATATATGTATGTATATATATATATGTATATATATGTATATGTATATATATGTATATATATATATGTGTGTATATATATATATATATATGTGTGTATATATATATATATATATATATATATATATATATATATATATATATATATATATATACATGTGTCAGTTCATCCCATAAGTTCTGTCCGATTTTACCGTTTTTAAAATTGAATGAAATTTAGTAGTATTTTAGAATGTCTAATGGAATTTAAAAATATTTTTATGTTTGCATTTAAACTAATTAAATATTAATTTACAGAATAATAGAATTAAAATTCCTTTGATTAAAACTTTTTCTAACACGGAAGTATCCAAAGAGCATTTGAGGCAAATAATGCTTTATGAGTATAAAAAAGGAAAATCTGCAGCCGTTTATGGGAAAGAATTCTTGAATGAAATAACTCGCAGAAGATGGTTTGCAAAATTCAGAAGCGAAGATTTCATCTGTCATGCCACTCACGTCATTTTCTTCTTTCTCTTCTGTTCATACTCCCTGTTTTTCTTTTTTCTTCCCCTTCTTCTTCTCCTTCTTCTTCTTCGGCGTCTCCTTCCTCGGCTACTGCTGCTTAAACTAGCAAAATCCAGTACATACATCCCTCATATTAAATATTTCTTCAGATATGTTACTACCTACCAACCGAGGCTTCACAAAAGTTAAAGAGAGAGAGACAGAGACAGAAAAAAGGGAAATGTGCCACATATCTGAAAACTATGGAAATATCGTTAAAAAACATTTCATTAAATTTTTACGATAAAATTTAATCTTTATGATAATATTATTTTAGCATTTTCTACTTTCTCCTATTTTCCTTATATATATATATATATATATAAGTATTATGTATGTATACACCCACCCACATATACATATGTATGTATATAATTGAATATACCACAAAATAATTTGTGACGTTGTTATTAATAGAAAAAAATTACTGATGACATTGTCATTTCTTATTAGCAAACTTTGTCATCATCATCTGAAAACAAAACGTTGTCATCATCATCTGAAATTCAAGAAGATATTTTTTGCATCCAACAATCAGAAAACCCGATTCCGTTGTTTCTTATCCTGTAAACGGCCAAGAAACAAATAGTTTTATTTTCATTGTTTCTTTCTCTTTTATCTCTAAGTTATTTTCTCATCCCCCCTCTCTCTCTCTCTCTATCTCTCTCTCTCTCTACTTGTTCTATCGTCCCTAGAAAGGACATCACTCTTCGATATGATACAGACTATACATATGCCATCAACTCATTCGTTTATGAATCGCTGTTCCCTTCTTCACTCTCTACTCACGTTATTAGTCACTCACGAAACAAAAGCTAAACACCACATTAAGTGACTCTTCGTAGAACGTCGCCGAAATAATAATCTTTCTGGGCATGGTATTCCTGTGGAAGTCAATTTATACACTGTCCAAAGCGAACTGCACCTCCATCCATCCCATAGTCCTGGAATAGAATACAAAATACATGGATGCCTCGCATACGCTAGAGCAACTATTTAGAAAGAAACAAATATGTAATTCATTGCAAGTTTACCGCCTTCCCTTAGTTTAGTATATTTCATAGTAACTTCAAATACCCCAAGGATAAATTACCGTAAACTAATATACATATGTCCCACGAATATAAGTCTAAGATTGTTGAACACAATTTAAAAGTATTCTATGCCTCACCAACCAGTATTGACCACCACTAGCGAATGTAAGCTAAAAACCTAGTAAGACCCCTTACAAAATTGTGATTGTGCTGTAAGAGACATGTGACTTCTACTAGGTATTTCTTTAGTGACAGACGTAATCCATGATGTACCTTGATCTCTTCAAACAAGGAGTCTACAAGGATTTTGTATAGGAAGCATATATTTATAAATGGAGATATAACCATGCGGGAGAATGCTATTAACTAACAGACCACCAGCAAAGCAATATCACGCTTGGACTAATGTCCTAATTTGTGAGACGGTAACGAATTTTTAATGGTTGAAGTGATAAAAAACTATATATACATATATATACATACATATATTATAATATATATATATATATATATATATATTATATATATATATATATATAGATAGATAGGAGATAGATAATAGATAGCTAGATAGATAGATAGATAGATAGTGATAGAAAAACTATATATACATATATATACTACTATATATATATATATATTATATATATATATATATATATATATATATATATAATATTATAGATATATATATAGATAGATAGATAGATATGTTTCTTTATTAGCCACACAGGGCTGCACACAGATAGAACAAATTACAAGGTAGAGCTTTTCTTTTGAAGGTTTAAAAAAAAAATAATATAATAATAAAATAAAAATAAAATAAAATAAAAAAGGGGGGGTCGATCAAAAGGGATCGTAAAAGGAAGAAAGAGGACAAAAAAGGGGGGGTTAAAAAAGGGGGAGAGGAAAAAAATTGATCAATAGGGATCGTTATCACAGAAATGTCAATATGAAGTGTAAAGGGGAGGACAGGTGAGGTTTACCCGTGGAAAGAAAAGCCTACGGAAAAGACCACGGTAACCTCGGTCAATGAAGTCACATGTTATATTTCTTTTTTTTTTTTTGCAAATAAGCAACTCTCTGTATTAATTTTTACGGTTCATAGAATCATAGTCAAGGTGGCTTCGTCATTCATACGTGCCATCCTTGCACATTCACCCATCTTTTTAAAACATTCACTAGACAAAACTTGCCTCTCTACTCTCACTTTTTTCTTCAAGTGATACTTGAAGAAGTTGATGAGAGATTGACCAGAGAGGAAAGTGTTTGTCTCTAATCCTTTCAGACGCGTCCACCAGATACATTCTTTCGCCATAGCCACAAGTATGATAAAAATAGCTCTTCCTTCCCGTTTGAAGGAAGGAGGCGTGACGATATTAACGATAGACTCGGCTGATAAACCGACACGTCCCACACGTGACAGCAGTCGTTCGACATAAGCCCACAGGTGGGAAATTGCTGGACACTGCACGATTGCGTGCAGAGCGGTTTCGTCGCTCTGCCCGCATCTCGGGCAGGTCGGCCCCGTGTTTCTCGAGCCATGCCTATAGAGCTTATCCCGAACGGGTAGCGCTTCTCGGTAGCACCGCCAGGCCAGAGATCTCTAGAAGTTGTCCATAGGTCCCGGGCCGAAAGTCGTTTGGAACAGGCGGGTCAGGTATTCCTCGTCGACGCCCAGGTTTGCCCCGAGCTCGTCGTCGTACCTCCCCTCCACTAATCCCCTATAGAATGCTTTGGTTGTGTTGAAGTCACTCAAGGTCGACCCGGGATGGCAGAGTTGCTTGAGAGCAACGCGACACTCGCGGTGCCATTCGCCCTTCTTCGGCCCTTTTTTGATCCACGACTGTAGTTCGGTCATGGAGACGAGTTGCGGGAATGCGTGCCTCACAAACGGCGACCACACCTGTTCACCGTCGTCTACATAGAGCCGGAGATGTCGCAGTCTCAGCGCGTGTCTGCGCATCATCAACCACGGCATGCCCAGCCCTCCTTTTAACGGGTGTTGACAGCAAATGGATCGCCTGACCATCGGGACGCATCCTTTCCACAAGAAGCGGAAGAGGATGCGTTCTAGTTTGGTGATGGTAGGGTCGGGACAAGGTACGACGGTCAGGCGGTAGTAGATGATGGACGCGATGTACGCGTTCACCACCTCCGCCCGACCTTTTAGGGACAGTTTCCTCTCGGCCCATTGCTGGGCGAGAGTGACCACCCTACTCGTTATCTCGTTCCAGTTCTTCTCCATTTGGAGGTCCGGACCGAACCAGACCCCGAGCAACTCAACCGGCCGTCTGTCCAGCGTCCCACGACGGAGGTACTGGTGGACGGCATGGGCTTGCTTCTCCAGTGCCGAGCCGCAAGCCCACTGACTTTTCCCGGTTGATTTTTGCTCCTGTCACCGCTTCGTAGTCTTTCAGTGTCTCGCCGACCCGCTCGATGTGCTCGTGGCTTGACACTATGACGGTGACGTCGTCCGCGTATGCAGACACGCTCGTCCCGCATCCTAATTCTCGCGGGATGCCCCTCAGAGTCGCCAGCTTCCGCAGTAGTGGCTCAAGAGTCAATACGTATAGAAGCGCCGAGAGGGGGCATCCCTGACGGACCGAACGTGCAATGTCGAAGGGTCTCGATAGATGTCCATTTACGCGAATTACCGAACGGATGCCTCTGTACAAGGCAGCTATCCAGCCGCGGAAGACGGGACCGAAACCAGCCGCTCTCAGGACTGCCTCCAAGTATCGATGGTCTACCCTATCAAAGGCTTTCGATTGATCCAAGTTGATCAGGGCCCCACCCATGCCAGGTTCGTTAACTACCCTGTCTATGATGTAGCGCATCAGATGGAGGTTGTCATGGATGCTCCGGCCCGGCACGGCGCACGTTTGTGCGTTGTCGACCAGTTTCTCCATGACAAGCGCCAACCTCTGGCTAACACCTTTGTCAAAATTTTCAGGTCTGCATTGAGCAGAGTGATTGGCCTAAAGTTATCTATAATGTTTCCCTTGTTTGGATCTTTCTTCAGCAGAGTTACAGCTCCTCGACTCACAAAACCGGGTATGCTCCCGTTTTGCTGCCAGTTGCAGTATACCGCTGCCAAGACGTCTCCAAACAAGTCTGGCATACAATAGTAAAATTAGGGTAGACCATCCAAACCCGGTGATTTGTCCCTCGAGCATTCTGCCATCGCTTCCCGCACTTCCGCCGCCGTGATGGCACCTTCGCAGCACCCTGCTTTTCTTGTCGAGAGTCGTGGCAGGCTATGTAGGTAGGCACTGAAGTCTACCCTACGTTCTTGCCCTCCACTCGTCCCGAAAGTCGGGCAAAATGCTGCTGAAAGGCCTCACACATTTTACTTGGCTCGAGCAATTCGCGCCCCTGTTCATCTACCAGTGACCGAATGGTGGCTTTGTTGCCCTGTTGCGCCTCTGCCACCCGGCCTCTCTCGCGGCTCCAACACCTTCGTTCCTTAGAGCACGCATCCTAGCTCTGACAGCACATCCTTCGTGTTTGGCGTTGAAGTGTTGGTCGAGGGCCAACCTCGCCGCCAAAACGTCGGATGCGATGCCGCTTCTAATTGCCTCTTCTAGCTTCTTAACTAGCTCACCCTCTACTCTATTTCTATCTATGGCTAGTGCTTTGCTGTACCTAATCGCTTCTGCTTTTACTGCTCTCTTGAGGGCAAACCACCATTTGTTGTTGATGATGGCTCCCGTCAAAGCCCTCTTTACTAGTGTGCTAATCCGGTCTCTGAAAACTTGTCTGGACGGGAATGATGCGTTCAGTTTCCAGTACCCAGGACCCTGTCTATGTGCCTTATCTAAGTCTAGCGTACACGTCACCAATTTGTGATCCGTGTAGCTGACTGTGTGGAATTGTGGACATCCTAAGTTATCCTTGTCTACTGTCCTACACAGTATCCTATCTAGATACGATCTCGACGACCCACTGCGGTTGCTCCATGTCCACGTTGGTGCATTTGGGTGGTCGAGTCGGTACCTGTCAGACAGTTGGAATCGTCTGAGCAGGTCTCTGAGGCATTTGCATCCCCTTCTATTTCTGTCTCTACCCACGTAGTCTACATGCGTGTCCAAGGTAGCATTCCAATCCCCCACTAAGAGTAAAGGACGAGACGTTCCCAAGAATACTTCTAGACGTCGAAAGAAACCGCCCGACCTGTTAAGGGCGGTGCGTAGACTGATACGAGTCGAAAAGCGCACCCATTGCTGCCGTCAACATCCAGAACGATCAGTCTACCCTCCGGGTCTACGAATATCGTCTTGACTTCGAGATCCAGGCTCTTGTGAAAAAGTACCGCGGTGCCACTACCGCCCATCCTCGGCAGACAGGGAGCGAAATAAATGTTAAACTGTCCGCCAAACATGGACTTTAGGGCCCGTGGCTCGTGGAGTCTGGTCTCACTTATGGCTATGATTCCCAATCATGTGACTTGATGTCATTTAGGAGGTATCCTTGTTTCCAAGGAGACCCCAAGCCACGCGCATTCACACAACCAATCTTGACCATGATTCTATTGGGGTGTGTGCTTTAAAACCACAAATGAAAGTACAGAGAGTTACTTACTTGTGTCGAAAGTTTTGGCTTCCTCGTTCTTTGATGTGTCTTCGAGGAGGTTTCTATATAGTTTTTGGGACAGATATTTCTGGAACCCCCTACAGCATTTGGAAGAGGGCTTTGAGTTTGTGGTGTTGTGTTTGTGTGATGTGTAGTATTTTGATGTGTTTGGGTGGTGTAGTGCGTGGATGATTGCTATTTTTAAGTCATCTTCACAAATGTTTGTGTATCCTGTGATGTACTCCATTAGTTTGGAGTCTTTTGTGTCTATCGCTGATAGCATTGTTTTTGTGGTGTTGGTGCTTGTTTTGTTGTGTATGGAGTTTTCAGGGTTCAGGTATCTCCCTGCTTTGGTTGCGATTTCTTGTTTGGTTTTTCTTGATCTTTTTCTTTTACCCCCTGTGGCTATTTGCCATTCTGTCGAACTTTCATCGTTAGATGAAAAGTCTGACGAATCAGCAGGGGGCAAGGGTAAAGCGTCTGGGTGTGTTTGTGCGGTTGTAGATATTGTTGTGGTGCGCGGGGAGGTGTTGCTGGGGGGTTTGTTGTGGTTATTGTCTCTCCTACATCCTTGGTGCTTGTCTTCTTCGTTGTTATTCTTGGTGTTGGAATTGGTTTATTTGTTGTTGGTGGTGATGATTCTGTTCTTGGCGCTGGTGTTGGTGTTGTTTGGTTGGGTTGGCTTGTTCTTTGTTGTTTTTCCTGCATTTCCGCATACAGCTTCTTGACTAGCTGTCCATATTGTGGTGTGGGCAATAATCCTGGCTTTTGTGATTTTTCCTGTGGCTGTTGTTGTTGTTGTAATTTTGCGGCAGATTTGCACTCCTTTTTGAGGTGTGCCTCACTGCCACATGTATAGCATCGTGGCCTTCTGCCCTCGACTACTACGTATAACTTGCGGCCATCCTCAAGATGTACGTGGGTGGGGATTTTATTTATGTCCTCTTGACTTATGTGGAAGAGGAACTCTATTCTCTTTCCCAGCCAGTCCTTGTTTTCCGAAACACCGATATCTAGGATGTTTATGTCCTCCATTTCGGATGTTAAGGCGGATGTAATCCACAGTGTTGTAGTCACTTGGGGGACACCACTGATAATGACTTTCGTCACCTTCTGGCCGAGGTAACTCGGTGTCAACGTTAGTTCATCAGAATGAAGGGTTATCGTTGAGAATTTCTTCGCCAACTCTTCATTCTGAAAAACCACCTGTACGTGTGCGAACTTGTTCGCCCAAGTCACACAATCCTTGTATCCCCAGATGGGGCGTAAGCACTTTTCGACTTTGTCTGTGCTTGCCTTTTCTGGACTTTTTGTTTTTTTATTTGTGATTTTATATACAATTGTTTTTTTTTTCTCCTCATTCAGTATGTGCTGAGGTATGTGTAAGAGTATTTTTCCGTTTTGATTTGTAATAAGGTTTCTGCAATCTTTAATCTGTTGTGTAGTAACGAAACTTTTGTTACCTTTTCTTTTATCGCCTCGGCGAAGTTTGTTGTTGTTTTGTTATTGTTGTTACTGCCGGTGGTGTTGTGTTGATGGCAGGGTGTGGTTGTAGGTTTGTGGTTGCTGATTATGCAACTAGCAAGGGGTGGAAAATTGCCTGCGTAATTAGTCCTGCCTGCATTAGCGCAAATTTCGGCATTTCGTTTGCTTGTCGTCGTTATTTTTTCACTTGTTGGTGATGGAGTGAGCAGTGGTTGAAGGGAATTGTTGTTGTCGTCGTCGTTGTTGTTGTTGTTGTTGTTGTTGTTGTTGTTATTGTCGTTCTTGTGACGGCGGTGGTGTTAGTAGTATTAGTAACATTGACGGCACGGTCTTTGCTGGCGGTGATGTGGTATTGTTATTGGTGGCGACGTCTTTAGTAGGGATAGCAGTTTTAGTAGCAGATTCTGCCATGGTGGTTGTCGGTGTTGGTGGTGGTGTGGACTCACTGATGGTGTTGACGGTGCTTGGCCTTGCGACCTTTGTTTTGTATTTGTTGCTGTTGTCGATGTTGATGGTGGCCGAGTTGTCAGGTTCAGCGTAAGGTAACAGAGCATCCTGTTTTTCTGCCTCTGCGTCACGCTTGACTTGCACCTCAGCCTCGTGGTGACCAGTGGCCATTTTGGAAATAAAATGGCTAAATGAAACCACGAAGGCTATGAGAATTTTTTCTTTTAAATTTTGCCCACAAGGGGCAAAATTTTGTGTAGATATTAATCAAGGTTTGCAGTGGATGTTGTTGCACAACTTTTAAACACAAAATATTTCACAATAAACAATTTTCAACGTACAAAGTGACCAACTTACGTGGAGCCCATTTGACTAGCGTCCGTCCATGTCGAGAGAGATAAGATAGATAGATAGATAGATAGATAGATAGATAGATAGATAGATAGATAGATAGATAGATAGATAGATAGATAGATGTGTGTGTATGCAGGTATATTAATACACATGCAGGGAAATATGTTTCTTTATACATGCATACATACACGCATACATGTATATACACATGCATATACACGCACACAAACTCACACACGCACGCACATATATATATAGAGAGAGAGAGACAGACAGACAGAAACAAACAGACAGGCATAGAGGGCAGGGAGAGAAGAGGACAGAGAATTCAGTTTTCTCGATTAGATATACATTAAGGAAATTATAACAAACAGACGAATTAAAGTAAATAGACTAGGGGTACTCACACGCACGCACACATACACACACATACGCACGCACACACAGATACACACATACATGCACACACATACACACAGACGCACACTCACACACACCCACACACACACACACACACACACACACATATATATATATATATATATATAATATATATATATATATACACACACACGTATCCCTAATGCTTTTAGTTTAATTTGTCTGTATTTTAGTAATAATTTATTTTATGTTTATTTAATCAAGAAAATTGAATTACGTTAATTACATGATATCGGATTCATCAATTTCAATGGGCATTAAAATTTCAATCATATCTCGAAAGAAAATATAGTATCACTGATCATGAACAGCACCTTCTGCCAATGTAATGAAACCACAGTTAAAAATATGGTACCGAAAATCAGGGGAACGAAACCGCTATGGATCTCACCGCGATTGGGATGCGATTTTAGGACAGCTACCTGTTCTATGCCAATGTTCGTAAATGGTCAACTTCGATTTTTAGTATGCTTTGCCATGACACTCTAATCCTGCAATTAATTCTATGGCAAGTTAAGATAATAACATAACACAAACAAAACAACACATATATGCAAGTATATACATTCGGCAGTTCATCAGAATTAATTTTTTTCGTGTTATTAATATCTGTCACATTTTTTTATAAAGATAAACAAAGGAAATGCTTTCAATAGTTGTACGAAACACTAGTTACATACCTTGTGTAATACTTAAGGCATTTTAATTTCATAAATAAGGAGACATGTGTGTTTTCAGTAACACATTATCTACGAAGTGAATGCAACATTCTATTTCTTAATGTAGAGAAAAGTATGATACGTTGGTGAATGCAAAGTGACGTTTAGAGGTACACTTGATCCATTGCAACATACAGCTGAGATGCAACGTGTTAATGTCTAGATATAAGGGCAACAATTCCGATGTTTAACCATTCGGATGAGCAGCTGTCAATGATTGAAGGTAGAGCCATATATAAATGAATAAATGTCGTATGAAGTATGTAATGAAAGAAAATACATATTACCGAAGAGAATGATAAATTAAACAAACTACCAAACAAAAATCATTATGTCCTCACCACAAATGTTTTCCTGCAAATCCGGAACATGGAGATAGTGTGACAGTGGACAACTCAAAAGCTATTATATATAGACGTATATATATATATATATATATATATATATATATATATATATATTACTCTTTTACTCTTTTACTTGATTCAGTCATTTGGCTGCGGCCATGCTGGAGCACCGCCTTTAATCGAACAACTCGACTTATCTTTTGTAAGACTAGTACTTATTCTATCGGTCTCTTTTGCCGAACCGCTAAGTTACGGGGACATAAACACACCAGCATCGGTTGTCAAGCAATGCTAGGGGGACAAACACAGACGCACAAACACACACACGCATATATATATATATATATATATATATATATATATCTATATATATACGACAGGCTTCTTTCAGTTCCGTCTACCAAATCCACTCACAAGGCTTTGGTCGGCCCGAGGCTATAGTAGAAGACACTTGCCCAAGGTGCCACGCAGTGGGACTGAACCCGGACCATGTGGTTGGTAAACAAGCTACGTACCACACAGCCACTTGCGTATATATATATATATATATATATATATCTATATATATATATATATATATATATATATATATATATACACGAAGAAATGAGGTAATCAGAAATTCGGATGGTTTTATATTTACAGATATTATTTGTATATTACATTTATTATACATCATATAACTTATATCATATATCATGTATAATAGCGCTTTCGTCTATTCTGGTGAATTTTTCAAATGGAACTCCATTTAAAAAATACACCAGAATGGACGCAATTTGAAAAGTCCACGAGAATGTACGAAAGCGCTAATATATGATATATGATATAAGTTATATGATGTATAAAAACAGGTAATATACAAATAAATATCTGTAAATATACCTGTACATCATCTCCAACTTTCTAATGTATATATATATATATATATATATATATATATATATGTATGTATGTGTGTGTGTGTATGTATGTATATGTACGTATGTATATGTATTATATATGTATATATATATATATATATATAATATATACATACATACATACATACATACATGCATACATACATTCAAAACCATAAAGACAGACAGACAGAGACAGAGTCAAACAGACAAAGAGAGAGGGACAGACACAGAGAGAGACGGAAATAATGATAGAAATAAATTAATAAAGCCATTTGGGCTTGATATACAAAATATACAAATATCCATGAAAATAAGAGTAAACAACGACAGAATATATTCAGGCGTGAACATTGAAGTATAAATCTATAGATATTCCTATATTAACTCAGAAGAATTATTTAGAAAGCAAAGGCACGAGAAAGGTCCGAAAACTGTAATACAATATTGTTGACAGATGTAGTCAAACAGTCAAAAATGTGCAACCAGTAGTAGAAGTTATCTATTTCTCCACGCTGAAAACAGAGGCCAAATTCACCTACTGTTTATATGCTTCTATTTTACCATTCTGAACTGTGAGATGCTGTTCTTCATCTACTTCATCTACTTCTAGCAAAAAGCAGAATTTTTTTTTATTAAACTATATCTTATATCAGATATAAGTATACATAGTTTCATCTGCGGTTATTCATGTAATTATTATTTGAAGTAACCATGGTTGTGAGCATTAATCGAATCTTGCTTAAGGCTTTATCCTCAACATATTTGTGGTTCAGTCGTATTTACGTATTACTTTTAGGTGTTTCAGACATATCTATATTATCGGCATGTAGTCTCACTGTCGGATATCTGTTTTATCTATCTTCATAAAAGATAATCAAAATATTTTCAATCTTCACCTTTGCCGTATATTATTTCCACGACTACACAATTCGCCAGTACTTCAGTTCTATCCTATCTATTCTCTTCTGTTTGAAGTTATATATGCCTTTCACATTCGGCAGTAACTTTCAAATCCAATACGAATAACAGCCTTGCTACATTTTCTTTTTTGACTTGAAGTATATTTGGTCAGAAATTTTGTACATATATCATGGTCTACGTATTGTAGGAAACCGAATTTTCCCGTCACCTGTATTACCTACAACTGTTGGTGTTACACATTTAACATAATGTTACCTCCTAGCATTTATCTAACATAACTTACATCCCAGTGTAAAAAGGAGGAAGCTGGAGAATCCTGAGTGGTTGTTTACGTATGGTGAACTACGCCTTAGATTTCTTTTTCATTCATAGGTATACTCCCAGAATGACATCAGATTTTGAAAGGCATAATATATACGTCTGATTTCCTTCTTACAAATTTGATTCCGCAAACGAATGTAACGACACATACGTTTAATATTGAAAGAATGTTGAAGTGATGGTTCTTTTATGTTACGTAGAACTAATCTGACATAAAGTCCAAAATATTAGCAAACATTTTGATTTACCCATTTTTAAATATGCAACATCTATTCCAATATATATATATACATTCTATCGTAGAAATATTACTGGTAAATATTTATCGCCCTTCATCATTCACTCTTTTTCTTTCTACATACATATATATAAAGATATATTCATGTATAGATAGTTAGATAGATAGATAGATAGATAGATAGTTAGATAGATGGATAGATAGATAGATAGATAGATAGATGGATGGATGGATGGATGGATGGATGGATGGATGGATGGATGAATAGATAGATAGATAGATAGATAGATAGATAGATAGATATATAGATAGATAGATAGATAGATGGATGGATGGATGGATGGATGAATAGATAGATAGATAGATATATAGATAGATAATAGATAGATAGACGGATGGATACATGAAGGAATGCCTGTGTGAGTAGTTATCTACGTACTTAAGTATGTGTGTCTATTCCTGTAAATGTAAACATCGCGGTATTATTCGTGAAAATAGGCTTAAGCATTATATATACCATATCATCTTCATTACATTTTTTTAGAGAATATTTATATAATGGTAAATTTTAAATCTATTTTCTCAATCATTCAAAAAAATAAAAAAACATAATGTTTTTTTTAGAGCCATGTTTACATTGACAATAAACCATTAGTTATTCAGTGTGATAGAAATATTAGCTTTTGGCATGACACTCTACTAGAAACGTTCGTAATGGTTTTAATAAACACGTTATCCTTATAGCTAAATTTCTGAAATGAATTTTCGTTGCATATAATACGGATCTAACATTTATTGGAATTTCATGTAACAGAGATGTTTAATATATGTACTTACATGCCTAGATGCATTGTATGTGGGTGTATATTTGGTAGCGTGAGGTTGCACATATATGATGTGTAGTCAGAGAGAAAAAGGGAGAGCGCGGGAGTGTGTTTGACGGTTGAAAGTAATTTCATTATATTCTCCTTCCTAACGACATTATTCGCTGATGATTGATTATATTAACACAGAAACACACACATACATGCACGCACATACAGGCTAACACACACTCACACACACATACACACAGGGACATATATATACAAATATACAAATAGACTTGCCGACATGTATATACACACATATTATTGTTTTTGCATTTCTTTATCTATTTTGCTTGTTTCAGTCATCTGACTACGACAATGGAGAAGCACCACCTTTTAGTCGAATAAATCAAGCCCAGAAATTTTTTATGAATGATACTTATTCTATCAGTCACATTTGCTGAGCCGCTGATTTACGAGTGCAGAAACTCACCTACAGTGGCTGTCAGGAAGTAATAGGAAGACAAACGTAGAGACAAAGGCACACATACACTCTGACCACGTGTGTACCGTTGGCGATTTTTTTCCTCCATCTTCCCTTCTCTGGATCTTTCCTTTTCTTATGTTTCTGATGAAGAGCTCCGCTCGAAACGTGAAACCCTTCTTCCCTTCATTCCTGAGCGTCCATATATATACACGTATGTGTATGCGTGTATATGTGATTATGTGTATGTATGTGCATATATATATATATGCGCGTGTATTATATATATATATATATATATATATATATATATATATATATTATATATATATATGTGTATATTATATATACATATGTTTGTATGTGTGTGTATGTATTTATGTATGTATGTACATGTGTATATATTTATATGTATGTATATGCATATGTATATGTTTATGTATGTATATATATAATTGCATATATGTGTATTTATGTGTGTGTATGTATGTATATGCATGTGTGTATTTATATATGCATATATGTATTTATATGCGTATGTATACTTATATATGCGTATATATAATTATATACACATATGGTTTTATATGTGCATATGTGTTTATATATGCGTGTATATATTTATGTGTGTGTTTGTGTGTACGGTGTATGTATGTATATGTATGTGTATATGTATATATATATATATATATATATATATGTGTATATGTATATATATGTATATATGTATGTGTATGTATGTATATATGTGTGCGTATGTATGTATACATATGTATTTTCGCATGTGTATGTATGTGTGTTTGTATGTATATTTATTTTCATTTTATATGTCTTTTCATGTATATTTATGTATTTATTCCCTCCACCTAACAATAACAAACTGCCTACCTCTTCTTGACCACCAAAAAGCAATTGTCTTCTAACTTACCTAAAATCCCATCCCATATATCTGTTTCTATTCATTTATTCTATTTATTCATTTATTTATTTTCTCACTGGTTCTTCTCATTTCAAAAACAACTCCGCCTTTTGACCACTCCCCTAAGAACATATAGCTTGTGCCCTGTTTATCTCCTAAATACCAACCTACCCAAAAGACGTCCCCCACCACCACTCCATTAAATCGCCTAAATGCATAAATACCAGAACTTATTTGACAGCCAGCTTCTGAAGATTTCATCTGAATGAAACATTTCTAGTCATGTAGAAATCTCTTCTATAAAATAATATATATATATATATATATATATATTATATTATATATGTATGTATATATATATATATTATGCACATATATATATATATATATATATATATATATATTGTATATATATATATATATATATATATATTGTTGTATGTATGCACACACACTCACACACATATATATATATATACTTTATTTAAGCACCCAGAAATTCAACAAAACCTGTTACTCTGAGTTTCCCGTTGCCGTTCATCGGACAGTTTTTGCTAGAATGAAACCGATATGTCAATTCTATCCAGACTATTACAAACGCTACACTTTTAAAAAATGGACTTGTTTGATTGGCCCTTTAGAAACAACGGTCACTTTTCGAGCGATAACCCAAGATGAGCTCAAATATATATATATATATATATATATATATATATATATATATATATATATATAAATTATAAAAAATTATAAAATTCGAGGAAAAACCTTACATTGAATAAAATACATATTGACCTTAATGAAGGAAATATAATTAATACATGGAAATTGAAATGCATTAAAATATGCATTAAAAATATAACACAGCAATACATATTCATATTAAAGTATACATATATGTCAAAATACACAGAATAGATGAGCATAATAGGAATCTGATTGAGATTAAACATGGTGCCGAGCCCATTAAGAAATGCAATTGCAAAAATGAATCCTCCTGTCCGTTAGAAGGGAAATGTCTAGTAAAAGGAGTAGTTTATAGAGTGAAGGTACAAATAGAAGGCTCATCGGAATACAAGACATATACAGGGGCTTCAGAAAATTCGTTTAAAACGCGATTTTATTCGCATGAAAATTCATTTAGATACCCAGAAAATAGGAAGAGGACCAGCCTAGCAAAATATGTCTGGGAACTAAGAAAAGGAAAACCCACCTTTCAACGTGGCATGGAGCATTCTGGCCAGAGCGGCACATACAGGCATGGAGCACACAAGAATAATTTCAAATGCATCTTTCCCTCTGTTAGAAAAACTCTATATTTAATTCAAAGACAATAATTCTTTCAATCAAAGAAGTGACTGATGAACTTATGCAGGCACGCAGCCAAATTTAAAATGTCAACATAAATATACCATGTGGATAGAGTATATATTTTGTCTTTTGGTATTTTTGATTTTGAAATTTGATTTGATTCTTGGACTAGTATGTAAACGCAACGATGATTTGTTTCGCGCTATGCAGATTCCATTCCGTATAGCAAGTCTCATGCATATAGTTGGTTATTTTGTTTATATTTCTCACTATTTCTTAGAAAACATTCGGCTTAGTTTATTTCATGTTATTATTGTATAGGCTTACTTTGATTTTTAATTTATAGATGATCCGAAATAGGGTGTTATATTTTACATGTCTTTCGTATAATTTTCATTATTACACTCACCATTTATTTAAAAGCAATGTTGTCAAAGATTTAAATTTTGACGTAAATATGTGTATAGCCACGAATATGTATTTGTAAGCATACGTCTCTGTGTATGTGTAAGTGAGCGTATGTTTATGCTTAAGTACACACATACACGACTGTATGTGTATGTATCCACTTTAATTTGTGTGTTTGTGTACTTGTATCTCTCTATATGTGTCAATATACGAGGTTACACAGCTTGTATACATAATTTTTCATATTTCGTTTTTTCCCCACCCCTCCATTTTTCTTTGTTTCTTTTTTCTCTCTCTTGCTTTCTTTCGTTTTTTTCTCTAACTATGCGATACATGTATAGAGTCATGAAACTTTAAGCCCCCCTCACTTACTCATGTCTTAAGCTCCGCTTCGTAAATACGAACGATACTTAACCATCCATGATTTTAGCTTGCGCGCGAACTAGTTTGCGTATACATATGTATACATGTATTTGTGTGTACATTTTAGCTTTATATTTATACGTCTGTATATGTATGGGGTTCGCGCGCATCTATTCTGTGTATGTTGATATATATGTATACTTTAATATGAATATGTATTGCTGTGTTATATTTTTAATGCATTTCAATTTCCATGTATTAATTATATTTCCTTCATTAAGGTCAATATGTATTTTATTCAATGTAAGGTTTTTCTTCAAATTTTATAATTTTTATAATTTTTATATATATATATATCTATATATATTTGGGCTCATCTTTGTTTATCGCTCGAAAATTGACCGTTATTTCTAAACGGCCAATCAAACAAGTCCATTTTTTTAAAGGTGTATCGTTTGTAATAATCTGGATAGAATTGACATATCGGTTCCATTCTAGCAAAAACTGTCCGATGAACGGCAACGGGAAATTCAGAGTAACTTGTTTTGTTGAATTTTCTGGTGCTTTAAATAAAGCATATTACTCTACCACTGGTATTTGAGTACACTTTTTCCACCTTGTTTCACATTTATGTGTTTACACTCCCGTTAATTATAATATTATATATATATATATATATATATTATATAATACTTATACATACACACACACCGCCTATATATACACACCACATGCACACAACTCAATATAATATATATATATATATATATATATATGTATATACATATATATATACGAGCAAAACGCCCCCGTCCAATGGACGTGCTGAGTTGTCAAACATTTAACCAAATTTCTCAAAACAATTTGTCCGACAGTCCCATAGACCCCTTCTTTGAGACACACTGATTAACCTAAATATGAGACACCACAAAAGAAGATATAAAGATACACTTTTTTCCATTCGAAAGCAAAACGATTTTATTCACACAAATATGCAACTGAAGAGTTTAAAGTAACAGTAATGATAAGGCTGTTGACTGGGAGAACACAAACATGGTTTAAACATATGCTTGGCAGGAAGTTTTGCGCAAGCTGCACGTGCATTTTCTCGCGTACGCGTAGTATCGATTGCTACAGTTGATGTACTTGCACGTACAAATGCACGTTCCCTCAGCGTTATCGATCGCATTCTCACCTGGAATCGATTTTTGTAATTTTTTCATGACTTATACACTAACTCCCTGATACCGTCCTTATTTACATATCAAATTTGAGTGTGTGCGTGTGTGTATGAGTGTTTATCTATCTATATAATCATATATATATGTATGTATACATATATATGTGTATATATATATATATATATATTTGTTCATATATATATATAGTTATATACATATAAATGTAAATATAATATATGTATATATATATATTATATATATATATATAATATATGTATGCATGTATGTATGCATTTATATAACGAAAAGAAAGACGAGGAACGATATATAGATACATATACAGATGTGTGCACATATGTAACTATGGATAAATATATGAATATTTCCTGAATGCACAGCTCTAAAGTATATCAATATTTGCGTATGATTGTGTCCGTGTGTGTAACTACTCAGAATGTAGCTGATATCATTTTTGCTAAACGGCCTCTATCGAGTGAGAGTATCATTTGCAACCTAAAAATCAACACATGCCAGAATGTCAATATAATTGTTACCTCTGAATCTTTTCCAATTTTCTACTAGCCTTATGTGATTTAATCTCGGCATCCTACGTGAGACTTTTATCCACACAACTAGTTATATTTATATACACATGTCCCTCTTTTACATTAACACATTCCACAAACATTTATCGAGAGCTAAGATGTCCATTAAATATTTAATTTCTTTCAATCATACACAAACCGATAAAATAAGGTACGTATGATGATGCCAGTCAAACGTAAACCACAGGCCCTTACGCCCACGCAACCATTTACACTATGTTCAATATTGCTATACAAACATAATGAGAAAAATATTAACTTTTTGTCACAGGATTCAGCAAATATAATCCTAATAGAAAATATATAGATAATATACACGTTATCTTCATAGATGTAAAAGCATTTACAATTTTATGTTACATAAATTAACATATAGATACACAGTCATTGAATATATTTACATATACACTGGAGAAATCTGCAAAGCCACTCAAATTTCTCTAAGAAGATTTATCTACTACAAACATGCTTCTCCTAAGCACATGCACACATATGCACACTCACTCTCACACACACACGGAAATACGTGCACACACATACACATGTACTTTAGTATATATAGAAATATATATAAGTATATACATATATATATATATATATATATATATATATATATATATATATAATATATATATATACACTAGCACTATGACCCGGTTGGCGGGTCTAGTGGTAGTCAAGCATATTTGGTCTTTCATGAAAATCCTTCTCTCTTTTCACTCACTTGGTCTAACACAGATTTCCTTCTCAGTTCTTTGACCTTAATCCGCTGAGCATGTCCCTTAGTGGGTGAGGATATGTACAGCTCTGATCACAAGCAGAAGTAGTGGGGGAGCATCATCAAGCGGTGTGGTTGAAAGGATTTCTTAGAGGTTTGGATAATTCACCTTTGGAAACATGGGTGGTTCATTTAACATCCTTAAACAATCCTTATTCAGGGACCTTTTGAGAGGGATGGGCTACTCAACCAGAAGTAATTTCTAACTGGGCCCCACCTGCAAGGTCATGCGCTGTTTATCTTGATATGAGATCACCATGTTGCGCACATATCCTTGTGATGCATTGCCTGGTGTAACCTTATCAGACGGGGGTTCATGATGGGTATACTGTGCTTCGCATATTTTACCCCAGTTTCACTTTGTTGGCATGCAATGCTCTTTCACTCAATAATAATAATAATAATAATAATAATAATAAATAATAATAAATAATAATAATAGTGTAAAAATAAAAAGAATAACATAATAATATAATAATAATAATAATAATAATATATAATAATAATAATAATAATAATAATAATAATAATAATAATAATAATAATAAATAATAATATAATAATAATATCGTGATAAAAATAAAAAGAATAACAATATAATATAATAATAATAATAATAATAATAATAATAATAATAATAATAATAGTAATAATAATAATAATGACATTGAAAAATATACCTTAGCAATGAGACCCCAGGTTCGAAATTTCCCCAAGACACCTGAAGAAGGCTGGAGGTATATCAGCCGAAACTTTGTATTAACAACAAACAAGATGAGGATAACAATCCGTTCAATTTAAATAATGTAAATAATGTAAATAATGAAAATAATGTAAATAATGCATAGAATTCCTCATGTCTTAAATATAGAATTGAATCATTGAAATGTTTTATTTTTCAGTCTCCTGATAGTTAACAACTGGCGCGGATAGTATATTCTATATTTGAATCATTTTGATCCGGATGAAATGGTTCTGAAATCGTGAAGCCTGCGCAGCTTTTTTAATTTATCAGCAACTCCGTTAATTTTAAAGACATTGAATTCGCGAATTTAGCCAAATTCATTGTTGGAAGTGGTGTGACTAATGTTTTGGACCTCCACAATGTCAAGATTACACGCAGAATTCTTAGACTATTAATGTTTGGAGAACGAAAGAGTTGAAGATATTGTTTGCGTAAGGGAAGATAAAGGTCTACTTACATGTCTCTTAACAGCTGTCAATGAATGCAGAGAATTTCCTGGCTTTGGGTAAAAGAAAATACAGGAGGATCAGTTAATTCTGATTTCATTCAACATTTTCACCTTTCATATTGCAATGGTGCGTCAGTTCTTTAAGCCCTTTAAAAGTACAAGGGAGACTGGGCCTCCAACCAGGCCTTTCGCGAATCCCTTAAAGCCAGGATCTTTACAGCAACCTTCGTAAAAGCGGCAAGCGCGAACAATTTTTAACGCGTCATGCCAAACATGCTTATCAGCATTTCGTCCATCTTTATGTTCTGAGTTCAAATTCCGCCGAAGCCTTCCTTTTATCCTTTCTATAAAATATGTAGCATTTGAGCAGAGGGTTTGATGTAATTGACTTACGCCCTTTCATGTAATTCCTGCCGTTGAGCCAAAATTTGAAACCAATATTTCGAGCAAGATGAATATCCCATTCTAGAGATGCAACGTAAGCGTGAATGTGGACTAGCTTCAGATAGACGACCAGTCAGCAGCTGACAGATGTCTGAATAATATATCAACACCGTGAGCGTTTTGGCAATTTTAAAAATTTAGTTAGTCCACGGATGATCGTTGTTGAATCTGAAAATAATGCCTAGGTCACGTTCACCATTAAGATTTTTTTCTTTGTGTATTACGTTTCAGAATACTTAGTTTTTCTACAAGCAGTTGGAATAACCAGACAGCAATCCTCTGCAGACTGCACATATATATTACATATTAAACACACACACAAGCATATATTATATATATATATATAATATATATATATATATATATAATATATATATATATATTATATATATACGCATATTATACAATATACATTATACACATAATATACCATATATATACATATATATATTACATATATATATACACACCTATATTATATATATATATATATATATATATATATATATATACGCATATTATACATATATACATATATACACATATATATACACATATATATACATATATATACATATATATATATATATACATATATATATAACATATATATATCAGAGAAAGAGAGAGAGATAGAAGGGGGTGAGAGAGATATAGAAGGAAAGAGAGCGTGAGAAATACAGACAACCGATGTCTAGGTAATGCCAACTAATGTAGTATTCAGATTTCTGTTTGGCTGAAAGCCATGACATATGAAATGGAACACTATGTTTTCATCGTTAATCACTTTGCAACGAAACAATACATAAGAAAAATATAACAATAAGTAGAATTTATTTATTTTATGTTTACAGAAGGATATTATTTGGTTTGGCTTTTACTATATTTTATTATATCTTATTGCTATTGAAATAGGTAAATCTTAGCATTTTCTAGACTAATCGATCACATGCAAGTCTGAAATTTGAACTCGTAAATAACTGTTTTATTTGTAGAAATAAACATAGTAATTTATGAAGTTACCTCATATTACTAGTTTATAATTATGTAATATTTTAGACCATAAGTGAATATCTCTTGGTGTGTGGTTTCTCATGATTTGTATATCATATTTGATTTAACATTTACATGATAAGTTGAAGCTGATGGTGTTTATCATTCGTGATTACATTTGCAATTATATTTTCTACCACTGGTACAAGTCCTGAAGATTTGAGGGGATGTCAAGTAGAAGACATCGACCTCAGTGTATTTTTTGTATTTATTGTAGCGAATTTGCAGGGTGTTTAGCTCAACGTAAAGTGCCATTTTGTTTGTTGATTGGATTGTACCAGTTCGTCACCGCTCCTTTGTAATAACCTCCTGTCCTTACGCTTTGTAAGTTAACGAAGTACATTATCTTTCCACGCCGACTATTAGATCACATGAAATTAACCGTAAGCCGGAAACATAATAACGCTAACTATTTTGTCCAACGATTCTGTATGCTCACCACCTTAAATGTTTCAAATTTTGACGCCAATTTAAGATGTGTGGGGGAGTAGACCTCATCGGCCCCAGTGCTGAACTGGTAGTTATCTCAACGATCTCGAAATAATAAATCTCAAATTTGACCACGCCAGCATTTGAACTGAGAATGTTAAAGAGCGAAAAAGAAATAATTCAGCATTTTGTTCGATGAGTCTATGGTGCGCCAGCACGCTGTCTAATTACAATAATACATTATAACATTATCAGAGATCAAACTAACTTTACAGAAGTAATATTCGATTCTGTTGAATCAGTACATATCTGTTCTATATTTCATCCACCCTGGATGAAACCGAAAGCATAGCTGTCTGCAAGGAGATTTCTAGGTTTGCAAGCACTCCGTATTATCGACTTCCCTACTGAGCTTAGCACATTTCATATTGACAAACTTTGTTTTGTTTCACGGTTCCTCGCAGAAGCACTACAGTCAAATTTAATAGATTAGTAAACTAAATTCTGACGTTATTGGTTTACACTACGGTCCATCTATCCAACTTGATAATAAAGCATCAAAATAATTGCGTTATCAATATATCTCCACGGAATATATCCAATTGATCTCACTGCATGAAAGGTAAAGTTATGGAATCAAGTACATGAAAAATAAATTTTGTTTCCTTTAATTTTGCTTTGGAATTTGCTAGCGTTAGACTATATTATTAAGTAGAATTCCATATCAATAGTTTTCAATATATAGCATGATATTATAAAAAACATTCTATGGAATTCGATGAAACATTGTCAGTGCGCGTTGTGGAAATGGGGTTCCGTAATCCTCCTGCCTTATACTGATAACATTAGTATCCTCGCCTTACATTTACAGCTCACCAGAGTAGCAATATGAAACAGTACATAAAAACAAGAGCTCAAAAGTTTGATGTAACAGGGCACTTCTGTTTCGTCAGGTCAACTGCAGAAGACCCTTACTACGTTATTTTATCTACTTCAAGTTTCATATTAAAGTTTAAATTGAAGAGATTTGTTAGTTTCCAAACATCGATGATGAAAACAGAATTTGATCCTTTGCTTTGCTATATCGTATTGTGTCAAATAATTCTACAATACAGTTCCCAATGTGATGCAATTCTAATTTTCGGTATTTTCGAATTCCGCAATGAATGTTACAAAAAGCAAACGGAATTAAAATACCAAATATATTCTAAAATAGTTGATAAATCCAACTTTCTATGCATACACATATATAATTTTCGCGTTCTACTCAGAAAGAATATAGATTGCTTATAATTTGTAGGGATCCTGTTATCAGCTGTTAGGGAGTACAAATATATAGAGAAATTGACTAAATAATCGTTTGTTCTTTTTGTTGGTATAATACAAAGTTCAACTTCCATAAGGAAACAGTTTGTGAAATGAATATATTATATGGGGAGGGAGAGAAATGGTGTCGGGGAAGATGAATCTTCTAAAGGCATAAAATATTTTTGTTTTACAAAAGAGGACATTCGCTTTATGTCAGAAAAAGATAGGTCGCCTAATATATAAGCTTGTGGAAGTTATCGAGATACATTTAAATATGTTCCTGAAAGCAAGGCTTTATACTCGACAGTGTGGTGTTCAAATACTGGCCACATTATTATGAAATACACGCATTAGTATACGAAACGAATTGGTAAAGCAAATGTTATGGCTTACTGAAATAAATCCAATTTAGTGTATGAATTTATCGATTCTTTCTCGAAGTAATGAGAGCAAATCAACATCCATATGACTTCAACGTGATTTAAGTGTAGACAGTGGGAGAAAGTAATCCTTTCTACTTTAGACACAAGGCCTGAAATTGTGGGGGTAGGGTAATAGTCGATTAAATCGACCCCAGGGATTCACTGGTATTTTACAGACCCCGAAAGGATGAAAGGCAAAGTCGACATCGGTGGAATTTGAACTCGGAACTTAGCGGTGGGGGAAATACCGCTAAGCATTTCGTCCAGCGTGCTAGCGATTCTGCCCGCTCGGCGCCCTAAAGTGGTAGAAAGTAAGCCATACTAATGACCTATCTCTCGTACTTTCCCTTTCTTTTCATGTCTGTCTTTATATATCTTATTAGCTTTTATGTTTTATTTGTTTCGGCCATTAGACTGCGGCCATGCTGGAGCACTGCATTTACTTTTTAGTTGAATGAACAACCCCAGTAGTTAATTTTTAAGCCTGGTACTTATTTTATCGTGTTATTTTTGCGGATTGCTAATTTACGTGGATACAAACACACCTACAACGGTAGTCAAGCAATTGCGGGGAAGGCAAACACAGACACAAACACACACGAACACAAACACACAAATATATATGCTTGTGTGTAGGTATGTCTTTGTATCTGTGTTTGGCCTCGCCACAATTACTTGACTACAGTGTATCCCCTTAACTTAGCGATTCCGCATAAAAAGAAGCCGATAATATACGTGTATATATATATAATATATGTGGGTGTGTATGTGTGTGTGTGTGTGTGTGTGTGTGTGTTGTGTGTGTGTGTCTGTGTGTCTGTGCATGTATATATATATATATATATAATAATATATGTGTGTGTGTGGTGTTGTGTGTGTGTGTGTGTATTCTCACATATCTATATGCAAGCGTACACATGTGTGTATCTGTACGCGTATGTGCGTGTGAGTTTGCCATCTTTAGATTTGCTGTCAAGCAAACTGTACCATCTTAGCATGCATAGGCAAACGCGAAGAGTGATAATATATGTAAGTCATAATTATAATTTTTGTGTATCAAGAACCAATCGAAGGTGTCGTGCCGTCGTAAACGCAGTCTAATCGATAACGCAAATCATGGAGCAATAGGTCGAATATACATGTTTGTGTGTGTGTGTATGTGTGTATGTGTGTGTGTATGTGTGTGTGTGTTTCTGTGTGTGTATGGGTGAGTATGCTCACGTGCGTGTGTGTGTATAACTTTATGCACAAGAAATTGCATAGAAATTTAATTATGTCAGAGTTTGAAACAAAGGAAAGACTTACAGGTCAGAAGTATTTATTCACACATTTTCCATGGAAGGTTAAATCGTTGATAATAGTTTTGATGCCAATGTAAATGTCTCTAGCAGAATGCGATACAGGAATATATCTGGAGCTCTATATATCTCAGCAACTCAAACAAACGTTCCTAAAGTACATTTTGGCTAGTGAATATAATGTACGTATGTGCGTGCCTGTGTGTGGGTTTGTGTTTGCGTGTGTGTGTTTGCATACAGACACACACACACACTCACACACATATATATGTAATCTATTTATTTCGGTGTGATTATACGAGGTGTTTAGTGCCCTAGATAACATAATGAATTATACAGTATGGTACAAAAGAAAAGAAACTTTACTTTCCAAATTGCATTACTGCATAGAAACACGGAACAGTAGACAGAATAGTTTACCAAAGACAGACGAAAGTTACATATAATTATTCGTTAACGTTAAACTACTCAAGTGATATAGAACAATCCAGAATAGAATAGATTCCAACATTGCGTAGTTTAAGGTGCAGACGATAAATGCTACTAAAAGCGGACCATCATGTGATTACATGGCATTTTCCGATTCATTTTACTTATCTGCTGACAGATTCTTTTTATATAAACAACGCCTAATCATTGTCAGTAGTTATTTTAAGGCACCATTTCGTTCTAATTTGTTGAGAATCATTTACTTCCAGCTCGTATTTTCATTCCATTAAGATATCCGTTTTCAATAAATACATAAAAGTAATGTGTCTGACTTTCTTCACCGAGCAAATGTATTAACTGTAGCGTGACTCAAACCACAAATCATCGAAAGCAATAGCATTTCATACCGGGGGATTTCTAAACTAAATCATTTTCGATGTTTCATGAGAAGAAATTCAGAGAGCAAAGTGCAGAGAAGAAGCTGAGCGGATAAATGTGTGCGTAAAATTCACATGTGGAGTTTTGTCGAAAGTTTCCGGACAAACGAATGCATAATCCACTTGATTCAGTTTCGAATTTATATATCTGAGGCTGTGTTAATATCACTAGAAAAGATGCTATGCTTCGTCAGCAGAACGTATTGTCCTTCTATACATACGTTGTTATTACTATAGCTGAGCAGTTATTTATTCGTGTAATGGGTATATGCATATTATCTTTATATCTAGGAAGATATATAATCTCAGGTGCATAGAAACACACGCACACACACACACACATATATTGATGTTGGCTTTTATTTTTAGGTATAATTAAAACAATTTTATATTATATAGGCGTAGGAGTGGCTGTGTGGTAAGTAGCTTGCTTACCAGCCACATGGTTCCGGGTTCAGTCCCACTGCGTGGCACCTTGGGCGAGTGTCTTCTACTATAGCTTCGGGCCGACCAAAGCCTTGTGAGTGGATTTGGGAGACGGAAACTGAAAAAAGCCCGTCGTATATATGTATATATATATATGTGTGTGTGTGAGTGTGTGTGTGTGTGTATGTGTGTGCATATGTTTGTGTGTCTGTGTTTGTCCCCCCCAACATCGCTTGACAACCGATGCTGGTGTGTTTACGTCACCGTAACTTAGCGTTTCGGCAAAAGTGAACCGATAGAATAAGTACTAAGCTTACAAAGAATAAGTCTGGGGTCGATTTGCTCGATTAAAGGTGGTGCTCCAGCATGGCCACAGTCAAATGACGAAAACAAATAACAGAGATTATAATAGAGATTATTAATTTGATGGGTTACTCAATACTTTCGTAGTGTACAAATTTATTATTCTTATACAAGAATGTTGTTGGCAGTGACTTCGAAGTGTTGGTCAGCTAAGCCATTATGCAGAACCAGGACACAACATGATTTTCAGTTTCTTGATCATACGATCTTCCTATATTGTGTTCGATATGAACTCGCTTCTCAACATTAAAATTTATACCTCATCTCCTTTCTCCAATGCGATATGTCTAATTGTGTACCCCACTCTGGCCTGCTCGTTATCATGTGCTGGACAGGCTGTCTAAACTTGGTTAAGTGATGTGCCCCTTGTTGATATCTCTCTCCACCAGTTACTACAATGCCTAAGACTGTGTAGGGTACCTTCAAATATCGAACTACCTATGGTTTCTGTGGTGGATGTTTACAAGCATAGGAGTAGATATACTGTGTCGGGTAAGAGTCTCTGATGTTAAGGGTGCGATACGCATGAACGAACAGTAAAGATGTTTAAAATTGAGTGTATCATACATATCTTCCATCAACTGTAATAGACCATATGATAAGGCGAGCCAAAATCATAAATATAAGAATACTAAGACAAAACAAAACGACACACATGTATTGAATTATATTAATATATGGCTTCTAGAAGGAATGATACATGCAATATTATTTTTTTAAAGTAATAGTGTTGTAAAAATTAAACCAGCATGGAAGGGAGTCTATATTCACATGCAAATGTAAAATAAAAGACAGCTTCAGACATTAACGATGTATTAAATGTTGTTAAATTCAACAACAGAAACTAAAGTCAAAGCTTTGAAGAAACAAAAGACGGAATTTGTCTTAACATGTCCGAAAATTCAGTATTTAATATTTAATTTAAACAGGAAAAATGTTTCAAAATATCGAAAAAAAATTACCTGTCAGCACTGAAGATTTATCTGTTAATAGCTGGCTCTAGATATGGACAGTAAGAAAGAGGTCGCATTAAATTAATCAAGTCCAGCGTGCTTTTAAGTTCCGTTAAGCTAAGTCACAGACAATACGTAGATGTATATGAAAAACAGATGAGTATTATCAGTAATAGTATAAATATTAAACATAGATATATAATTGAATATGTATTAATATATTACAAGAAGTGGATGCAGAAAAATAACCATATGTATATATGTAAGAATATTTTAGAAAACTTTTTTAATATTCTTTAACTCTTTAACTAGCTTCAGCTCGAAAACTGCACCATCTCGCACTTTCTAATATGTATCATTTGGTGAAGGAGCGAGGTTGATACTATTGCACTCATCTATGTTTCCTACCAAGAGGTAGGCTCATCCGGAACTCTTGATAGAGACATGCAGTATACTTTTCCAGATAATGATCTCCACCCCATGCAGGTCTCTCAGGCTTTTGGGGAGGATATTAAGAATATGTGAAACCTTGAAACCGAAGCTGATGCAGTAACTGGTCCTGTATATTGACGGCAATGTTCAGATATCTGGCACTCTACAGTGGTACCCAGTCCTGCTATTTATGTACCTTTGAATGTGAAAGTTTGGAGCTAAATTCTTCCATAAATTACCAGATGTACATCACTGCATATATTTCTCGCCTTCGTTCTGGAGAAGAGAGTCTGAACTTCTTTAGCGTTTCCCAAAAGCTAACTCGTTACATCGAGACGATCTTCTTTGAGTAGCGTCGTTGGATTCCTTCGAGTTCCACCGTTAACTTTACACTGTGTGTTGTCTGTAAGTTTATAAGCATTACTGAATGGCAAAAATCAATAGTCCAGTCGTTAGTTCCCGTTCAATACTTCATAGAATTATTACTTTACTTCTCTATTTGTATATGATATTTGACAATATAACAACATCTCCAACAAGTTGTAGATGTGAAATGACCACATCATACCAACACCCTTAATTACAAAATCATGAACACCTTTGAAAATGTGAAACCCTTTGACCGCTTGAACATATCTGCATTTTTGGAGATTATCAGGCTTTAACATAAACGCGCTTTTGTGGCCATTATTTTTTTACTATATATATATATTATATATACGCAATATTATATATATATATATATATATATATGTATATGTGTGCCTGTTTGTGTGTGTATATCACGTTTCTAAAAAAAATGATTGAAGCACTAAATCAATAACTATCCAAAATTCTGACTACTTCTTTCCTTTCTTTCTTCTCTCTCACCTTCTCTCTCTCTCTCTCTCTCTCTCTCTATCTATCTATCTATCTCTGTATAATATATATATATATTATATATATATATATATATATATATATAAAATTGCTGTTTGTGTGTATATCACGTTTCTCAAAAAAAAATGATTGAAGCACTAAATCAATAACTATCCAAAATTCTGACTACTTATTTCCTTTCTCTCTCACTCACTCTCTCTCTCTCTCTCTTTCTCTCTCTCACTCTCTCTCTCTCTCTCTCTCTCTCTCTCTCTCTCTGTATATATCTATACATAGTATTGGTGTCTATATTGTCATTGACACACTTTACCTTTTTGTAAAGATAAACGCTCGCAACTCCATATATATTAAATATTAATACATACTGAATTATAAAAAATGCATAACACTGAAAGCATTCATATATACATATGGTTATTTTTCTGCATCCACTTCTTGTAATATATTAATACATATTCAATTATATATCTATGTTTAATATTCATCCTATTACTGATATTACTCATCTGTTTTTCATATACATCTATGTATTGTCTGTGGCTTAGCTTAACAGAACTTAAAAGTACCTATATGGATTATGGATATATTCCCCACTTTTACTCCTTTCTAACTACACCCTTTCTTTATTCTCTTTCACTTCCTCTTTCCTTCTCTCTCTCTCTCTCTCTCACTCATACCCCTTCTCTTTCTTTCCCCTCTCTCCCCTTCTCTCTTTCTGACTGTATTTGGTAGTTAATAGATGACAGCACTAGCTGCCAGATATGACAACATAAATTCGACTTTGTTGCTTTTCTCAATTTCAATAATGAAATTACCGTTACTTACATTGTAACCAATAGAATTCGAGATAATTTTGTCACCCAGCATATACTTATGTATTCAACAATTGAAGATAGTATACAACATAACTGCTTAAGAGAATCAACACTTCAATTATTTATTACATTTAGTAACTCCAACGTGTACACGTCCACTTCAGAAAACATATTTCCTAAAGAAACTATATATTACTTGAAATGACGTGAATCTCTAGAATGCCTCATATTTAGACATACCGGAATATATAAAATTTTAGTGACATTAGACAAACACAGGACCGCTAGTTCTATTGAGAGATACATCTCATGAATAATCGCAGAGAACTGTAAATGATGTCGTACAAGGCACACTTAACAGGGAAAGGGTGAAAAGTGTGTTGCGATTAAGACGTCACGGAAGCGTTGAGCATGATAAAGATATTTACTTTAGATGCGAAGAAAGATCGTAATGCGTATGGAAAAATTCGATTAACATAAATTATGCGTAACATATCAGAATCTTCTTCCTTTTACACGTTACGCTCATCAGAAATTTGATAAAACCTGTTCTTCGCTCATTACCTAATACATACACGTTTACGCATACGCACAGCCACACACACACACACGCGCACACACACACACACAAACACACACACATATATATATATATCAATATAAATAATAATAAAGAGTATGGATATGCGTACATCCACAAATTTTATTTTATACTTAAATACAGCGTATTATAATGACCTAAACGTTGTTGATAACCGTCAACTGGAACTCAACCGAAAATAAAAAGGTATCCTGCCGGATAATATATCTCACTATACCTTCTGATATATATATATATATATATATATATATATATATATACGGAGATGCAGCACGGAATTTTGTTAGTGAACAGGTCGCGGTCTCAAAGCGACGATAGTAACTTGACAGATTTAAATGTTGAAGTGAATCTAATGGTTTTTGTGTTTCTTAAATTGCTTATAAATACATTCCACGCTTCAATTGCTTGTATAAAATATATATATATATATACAGTTGCGGCCAAAATGTTCAGAACTGCATTGTATAATTTTTTATCAAAGTAGTTGTATATTCTATAATTTTCACAGACAATAACTACATGCAGTCGAAGATGTCAGAGTGGGATTGAAGCTAAAGGGCTTCACACTAAATATTAAATAATTCCAGTATTCTCTGTCATTTTTGATCACTTTGTTATTTTTTCAACCGTTCTGATCATTTTGGCCGGCATGGGTTTTGCAGTAAATCACTAAATCATCCATAAATGTTGTATTATCCTCTCAAATTACACTAAAATCTCAGGCAATAACACATAATATGGTATTTATTGTCTGTGAAAATTATAGAATATAAAACTACTTTGATAAAAAATCATATTTACTTTTCTGACGAAAACAATGCCGTTCTGAACATTTTGGCCGCAACTGTATATATATATATATGTGTATGTATGTATGTATGTATGTATGCATGTATGTATGTATGTATGTATGTATGTATGTTGTGTGTGTGTTTGTACTCTTTCACTCTTTTACTTGTTGTTAAAATCATTTAACTGCGGCCACAATTGACCCCATGTCTTATTCTTTGTAATATATATATATTATTATATATATATATATATATAACATATATATGTGTGTGGATTTTGAACGTATGTACGTATGTATGTTTTATGTATTTGTGTGTCTCTGTTTCCCCCCATCATCACTCAACAACTGATTTTAGTGTGTCTAATTCGCCGTATATACGACGGGCTTCTGTGATTTTCCGACTACCAAATCCACTCACAAGGCTTTGGTCGACCCGATACTACAACAGAGGACACTTGCCCAAGTTGCCACACACTGGAACTGAACCGGGAATCATGTGGTTACGAAGCAAGCTTCTTAACTCACACCTACTATTGTGCATATATATATATATATATTAATATATAATAATAATAATAGTAATAATAATAATAATAGCAATAACAATAATAATAATAATAATAATATTAATAATAATAATAATAATAATAATAATAATAATAATAATATTAATAATAATAATAATAATATGACAACACAAAAATGAATGACCCCTCGATATTATGTAAATTAGAGGAATTTATCTATAAGTATGAATATAATATGTGACAACTAGTCGGTTGTCATAATAAACCTCCGAATTTCGGATAACGGAGTTGAATTCCGCTCCGGCGTCTCGTCATTAATTAAGACAAAACGCTATGTAAATAACCGTTAAATTTATTCCAATGGGCATGGTGAAAGTAATACTTCATCATAGAATCCGTATACACACACACACATACATGTACGCATGTGTGTATATGTATGTATATGTATATGCATATATGCTAGTATAGAACACTGCATATGTATATTCCCAAAGATATAGAAAGAGTAAGGGGATTAGCACACAATATTTTAATCGGAGCGAACTGTCCAACAGGATTATTACATATACTTAATGCAAATACGGAATGGTTTCTTTTGTAATTTGAAAACCTACAGTTGACTAAGATTTTTCATGAAATTTCTAGAAAAATTTATAACTCCGAAAACATGAATGAACTGCATACGCATATATGCATACCCAGACACATAGACAGGAATTCACACACACACACACACACACACACACACACACACACACACACACACACCACTCACTCACACAAACGTATACGTGTGTGTGTGTGTGTGGAGATGGACTTTCATAAAAAGGTGGGTGCTATAAGTTTACTCATTATTCACAGAAGAAACTGGTCAATCATTATGCTATATTAGTTTGTGAAATGAACACAGGGATGCTCCAGCATGACCGCAGCTGCATGGGTGATACGAATAAATGAATAAAGATTACAGATCACCGAATACCTGAAAAAATATTCCCTGCCGCAAAAAGTTCAGTGCAAGATGATGCACAGATATGCAAACAAGAACACGGATGACATCGATTTTAATCACCATGCTACATATAACAGTGCAAGAAGTAAGTCACTTCAGCAGAAAACTGTTTATTATTGATCTATTTGGCTACAAACCAGGATAAATAAAAAATATATATATCTGTGCCCTGGGTCATTAAACATAATACATAGGCGAGAGATCAAATGAATAACTATGTCCACCTAAAGTTACTTGGTAAAATATAATGCTGCTATTGACACTGATGCCCTGTAATTACATATATATTACACCCTGTCACGTAGAAGGCATCATTTTAAGCCGTTGTAGAAAATATCGAAATTTGCACTTTTTTTTCTTTTTTGTTTTTGCTTGTTTAGGTGAGAGGCTGTGAAATTACCGAGATGTTGTTTCTTTTCTGACTGTAAGCAATTTTCATTTCACTTCTCTTGCCTACATTACACGTTCCATTTTTGTGAGCGAGGAAGTTGCAGAGTACAACGTTCATTTGCATTTCTTGCCGTGATATTTATTTCATATTTCCTTCTCGATACTTCAATATCTACGCTCCGGATATCTCTGAGGGTCTTTAAAAAGTAATTGAAAAATTACGGGCCTTTGAATTCACCGCCACTGCAATATCGGGTACTTAATCTAGATAGAGTGAGTGAGACACTTGGTACTACTTAGGGGTTATAACTTTCAATCTCATGCAGGTTTGTGTGTATATAGATATATCAATTTGTTATAAGGAATCAATAGTTTCTGGACGCATCAACAAGTAGAACGCCAAAAATGGGTAGAGACGATAACAGAGTTCACAGTGAGGTGAACAGCATTGAAATCAACTAGTGTTGATAGGACACTATAGGTATGAAAGTACCAAATACAATTTAAACCGTAGATACTAATGTGTTTTATTATAACATACAATCCAATATATTCAGGTGAAATTCTAAACAGGTAAGTTTTCAAATGTGTGTGATTTTTCTGCATCATCCTTTTTGGAAACCTACCTGAATATATATATATATATATATATACAGAGATACAAACAAACAGACAGACTGACAGATAGACAGTCAAATAGATAGATAGATAGATAGATAGATAGATAGATAGATAGATAGATAGATAGATAGATAGATAGATAGATAGATAGATAGATAGATAGATAGATAGATAGATCTATGAACAGTTTGTGCAAATTCGCTGTATAGTGAAGAGCGTCATTTCCTTTTATGATTCTGCTGAAAATTTATCCTGTTTGTTGAGCAAAAATAAATGTCTATACAATAGTGTACTTTCTAGATTTATCAACAGAAGCACAAGCTGGAAATACAAATTTCGCAAATTATATCCCCTCTGAAGTTCAGCTAATGAAAAAGGATATTGACAAGTAACTAATACATAACTTCCTACAACAGATTTCGTCCATTACATTCACCTAATCAATTACCGATACATAAATTATTGTACAAAGTTCTCCAGCGTAAATACTGTCCTGATTAGTATTATAGATAGATTGGTTATAAATCCAATATGGCATTCAGCTTCCCAATTTAGTGTACGTATGTTTGCGTTTTGCCTTCATTTTATTCCGGTGCAATTGACACAAAGTCATTCTGTTGCGTATAAACCATATTGCTTGAATATCTACAGAAATTTACTTGATGGATAATGGCGTTCCTATTCCGTTTGTATTTCTTACCTCGTTATTTTATTATGTCTTAGGCTCATATTCAACGAAACGACATAAATTTGTATTTAGACTAATATATACATACACACTAATAGAAATATCTTTGTGAGCGTATGAACAGACTCACACACACATATGTTGTATACACTTAAGTAATTGTATATGTATACACTTTTGTGTATGCACACGCGTATATATCTATTTGGACGATTATATATATATATATATATATATATATATATATATATGTATGTATGTATGTATGCATGTATACGCATGTGTGTGTGTCTGTGTGTCTGTGTGCGTGTCTGTGTGTGGGGGACATCTAAGTCTATATAGGAATTTGTGTGTTTGTAGAGCAGCAAACATTGACCTTAAATAGAAATTAACGTAGAGAGGCATTAAGGCAACAACATATAAATCAAACGCAATTCTAAGCATTTCTTGTACTTTAAACACTACACAATTTATTGACTGAAGCATATTCACTCCGTACATACTACCTTCTACTGCGTCAATCATAAACCAACGTTCATCTCATGGAAATATTGAAATATTTATCGAAATAGCTGGAGAATTATTACCTACTTACAGAGAAACTGTTCCATGTGGTCCTCTCACACTTCCTTTAAATTGCTGTTTCTGCATAAATCTTAATACCATCTCAAATATTCAATATTATTTCCACATACATATAGCGCTATCGTTCGGCCCTTATTGTTTTCTTGTTTTAGTCATTCGATTGCGGCAATGCTGGGGCAGCGGCTTGAAGAGATCCAGTTGAATGAATCGACAACGGGCTTAATTTTTTTAGCATATTACTTAATCTACTGGGCCATTTTAAGCCGTATCGTTAAATTACATTGACATAATATAATCATCAAATATCATCGGTCGTTACGGGGGGCACGAACACAAACTGAAAGACATACACACGTATCAGGACTGTAGTCATAATAACGAAGCTAAAGCACGCAGAGTGACGCCGCTTGCCACAGATTGAACTCGAACACTGCTGTGCAGGTACACAAAGGTTTAGCATAGTAGCTCACTTCTGCTGTTCACTGCAGTGCTTAGAAGGAAGGTGTGCAGAGTGTGATCGTCGCATTGACCATGACAGAGAAAGTCGTTATAGTGATACCTGCTCAGAGGCCTGCGCAAAGTTGCAGAGATGAGTGTATAAGTTGCACACAAGTGTACGAGTGATTCAGACGTTTAAAGGATGGCCGAAAAGATGCCGACATTGACGAACCTTCTGGGAGACACACAACCAGCAGAACTGAGAAATCATCGCAGATGTGCGTGCATCTACGATGGAGAATCGTCGAATCACCATCTGTGAGTTATCAAATGATGTGCAGTTTCGTTACGGTTCAGTTCAGTTCATTATTACTGAAGATTTGTGTATAAGACAAATATCTGCCAAGTTTGCGCCAAGATTGATTTCAGTGATCGGAAGTAAGATGTATAGCGTGTGACCGTCGCATTGTCCATTATAGAGAAAGTCGTACAGAGAATCTGCATCAAATTTTCCCCAGAAATTTGCGATACCTCCTCAGAAGACTACGTGAAGTTTTGAGAAAAGATTTCATAGTTCTCGACACAATTAGGCGCAGGAGTGGCTGTGTGGTAAGTAGCTTGCTAACCAACCACATGGTTCCGGGTTCAGTCCCACTGCGTGACATCTTGGGCAAGTGTCTTCTGCTATAGCCCCGGGCCGACCAATGCCTTATGAGTGGATTTGGTAGACGGAAACTGAAAGAAGCCCGTCGTATATATGTGTATATATATGTAGGTGTGTATATGTTTGTGTGCCTGTGTTTGTCCCCCTAGCATTGCTTGACAACCGATGCTGGTGTGTTTACGTCCCCGTCACTTAGCGGTTCGGCAAAAGAGACCGATAGTATAAGTACTGGGCTTACAAAGAATAAGTCCCGGCGTCGATTTGCTCGACTAAAGGTAGTGATCCAGCATGGCCGCAGTCAAATGACTGAAACAAGTAAAAGAGTAAAAGAGTAATCAAGATGTTGTGCAACTTCAACCGAAGTATTTTTTTTTTTTGGTTAGATGAAAACAATTTGGCACAAACTGGGCAGACATGCATCTCATACCTAAATCTTCAGTGATAATGGACTGAACTGAACCGTAACTAATCTGCACATCCTCTCATAACTCACATATGGTGATGCTATGATTTCCACTCACAGCTCATCGGCGATGACTTTCTCCTTCTGCTAGTTGTGGGTCTCCCAGAAAGTTTCGTAATATCCACATTTTACGGTACTCTTTGAAACGTTTGAACCACTCGTACATTTGTGTGCA
>NC_043008.1:41291296-41293796 GCF_006345805.1 Octopus sinensis
TGCTCCAGCATGGCTGCAGTCAAATGACTGAAACGTGTCAATAAAAGAATATGTGAGACTGCATATCGTATATTCATTTACTGTTTATTGGTTTCACCGCGATGAAATATTAAGTAGATCTTCAAAATGGTTCAATTCAGAACATTGACAACTTAGATTAATGCATGTAAGTTAGATGCTTTTTGATACATTTTCCATTAAGTATATGTGATATTCATAAAGTCTGATGCACTACTAAATTTTGTAAATCACTTTGATAGACAATGAGTCAACAAATGCTGACATACTATTAACCAATGACCCTGAAGCAAATATTGTTAGATGAATGTTGTAATTTTATCTTCAATTATGCTTAGCATTGTTAAAGCTGAAACCCATATTCTAACATAATCAAACATATATATGTTTTGTCTATCGGAAAAGAGCATAACTTTCATGATGTTTTCCTTGATGAAAAAAAAACAAAGAATATTTTATGTCTGAGTAAATACAACCAAATAGTTTTCTATTTTAAACAGTGTATTCACTTACAGTGTATTCATTTACAAATTTTGGTTACAGCACGAATTTAATAGCATTTACCACTCTGCAAAAATATTTTCGTTGTGTCGACACACACTGTCAACTCTTACAAAGTATTAATTAGCACCGATGCTGTTAAATGGGTTTTTCATTTGTGCTCTGTCTTCTTGTTTACGGTTTAGTTATTTTCAACAGTGTAAGTCGCTTCATATGATGAAAAAAAAACTGCAGCATTTTCAAAAATTGGTCTATATGCCTCGAGGGGAAATTTATAAATGTACTCTTCATACATTATTCTTACATTGAACTCGAAGTTTTATGAACCTCTTCGAGAAATCCAATACTCGAAATTCAATGCATCAAGCTTGTATACATAAGCATCTGCGAAACATAAATGCATTGTCAGGATAAAATGGCTATAAACAGCTAAATACCACCATACTGTGTTAGAGTTTGTGTGCTGAAAAAAGAGGGAACAGAAGCCTTTTAATGGGATTGGTGGCAGGATCTGGCAACTTCACGATTCAGCGTAAATATGTGCAGCGTTCTACATTCAACCACAATAGGCCACAGATAATTTGTTACTGAAGTACCTACTTTGATGACCTGCTGTGACTCTGTAGATGAGGCAAAGTAGTGCGAAAAGCTAATAATATCGATCTCCAGTTGATTCTTCTACAACAACCTTGACTTCATATGATACACCATAAATGGAATGGAAAACAAACCTGAAATTGATGAGACTCCGATTAACCGAATTCTTTCGGTATTCAACTTTCCCAAATGATTGCAGCCTTAAATCTCAGAATTGTCAGACATCGCGCACTCAGCTCTTCGGGGATGACTCATATATATATATATATATATATATATATATATATATATATATATATGCTTGGCATGCCTGATCTCTTCTATAGGCTCTGACACTCGAGTTTTTACTGTCCAAGCTAGAACTGAGCGACATCACTTTCTAATTGAGCAGGTGAAAGGTTGTGTCTGTTTATGAGGATGATATCACAGTAATGATATCACATACCACGCAAGTCCAGGTAGAAGATTCCATTCTAAAGGAAACAAAGGGATGACAGGAGCAAATATAAATCTAAAGAAGTCGGTATGCTTGTGACTGGCCCCGGAAGAAGCAAGTCTATGACATCGAATAGCATAGCAGGTAACTGGATAGACGGGCTGGTGAAAGTTATTGGGTCCTGTTTTATTTAGGACACTCAGGTGGACAAAAATTGAGACGAAGTTAGAAACAGGGTGGTCAGCCTCACTCTCAAAAGGGCTAAGAGAAAACTAACCCCAAAATTGCGAGCATTTCCACTTAAGAGCAATGCCACCGGTACCAGATAAACTGTAAAGGTACGGTGACACAACCAGGCATGCATAGGACGAGGAAACCTTATTGCGCGAACTTGTGCAATATCCGAGAATTGCTGAGTTTTGCTAAATGTCGAAGAGCTGTTGTCATGTGAAAGATGAATTCGACTATCGGCCGGATCCACCGGAAATATCTCTCCACCAATCACCTTTAACAAGGCAGGGCAGGCAATGTTCCTCTGTCAAGTAGTTATGACGAAAGGGGTTGTGTGTTGTCGAGGTTTATAGGATTGAGGTTAGACAAAGTCGTTTTCCACCAAGCACACATCAACAGTTTTGTTTAAGTTCCACTCAGAAAGGAAAGTGTAGTTGGAGAGGAAGGTCCGTCTCAGACTGAATTCCTGAAACGTTTGCAGATTGTGCAAAATTAGATTTAGGCGTATGGTCCTAGACGAAGCATATTCTTGTAGACTGGAGAACAAGACTTAAGCGAGGTCGGTTGCCTTTCGTGGGCAGTATAATCTTGGCTGTGTTCGATTCCTTGATTTCCATAGCTGTAAATTTTCCTGTATTAGGAGAACTAATATTTGTATAGTCGGTACAGTGTTTATTTCCCTTCAACTTGTCCCCTCATATTCCATGTAATCCAGCA
>NC_043008.1:41296296-41331296 GCF_006345805.1 Octopus sinensis
ACAAACCCCAATTCCTAACACAATTCCTGTCACTCCCTGTTTACATGTGATTATTGAAGATTTCTTAAAGAAACTCGCCTTTACAGATTCCAATCTCCACTCGCATGTTTTTGTTTATTTTTTCTGTTAACGCGTCTTTCTTTTACATTCTCCATTGCGGCGGCTCCAAGGTGTTACATAGCTGCAAAGTAAGCATCTTAATTACAGTCGTATCATGTTTGATTCCACAGCATCTCTTTGTCGAACTGAATAAACGTTGTAGAGCACGTCATTATATTCCAGACATAATTGTGTCTATGGCATTTATTTTAGTTTTCATATCGAAGTATTTGTATATTTCTCCATATATACAGCTTACTACCTGATCATATCAGTAAATATTTTATGTTAGGAGAGGACTTGGCAGCCGGAAATTATGTAACGATTGTTTTGGTTTGTTTTTTTTTTTCTTTTATTGCGTAAACTATAATCGGCATTAGCTTCCTCTTCTGTTATTTTATTCTAGTAGTTTCTTTGTAGCTAGGCATTGATCTTCAGCAAATAAAACGAGACCTTCCGTTTCTGCCTTTACTCTGGAGCGTTTGAGCCATTTTTGGCTTTTATATCGAATCACTACTTTTCGGTTCCGTTATGTTGGATACTGACAATAGATAGGTATTTATCTCCATTTGATCTATAGTATTTATTTTTAGTCTCGTACTGATTTTATCTTCTATGTTTGTTACATTCTTTCTTCTGTGTAATTGATGTCTGGTTTATATAATACTCTTTTATTCCATACATAAATTCCTGTTGGTTTTTTTTTTGTTCTTTTTGCTTCATATCGCTTTATTATACAAACCTGTCTATATCTGCTTCCATCACCTGTTTGGTCTGGACACAAATTTACTTTAGAACACTTCACATTTTGAATAACACATAACGCCCAGTAGGATTGGCAGGTATAGTTTATATTTCTATATATAACAAATTCAGACGGTATAATCGAAATGGTGTGGTTATTTTTGAATATTATGTATATAATCTGTTCCATACGTTTAATTTCTAATTTATTACATTGAAGAATAACATTATCGCTAGGATGATTGTCTGTGTTTCACCTATATCTTCATTTCAGGCATTGAATACGAATTTTAATATTCATCTATTATTAATGCACCATTCTAATTTTTGTCACCATTGCGGTTTTTTTTATCTGATGTCTTATCTCGACATCATCCTATTTTAGTTTAAATGCTTTGTTTTAGTAGTTAACGTGTTTTCAATTATTTTCTTAATTTCCCACTCTCTTTTTGTGTGATCTGTCTAGCCATTCAATTTTATATCCCTGCTGTGTATTTATAGTATATCAAAAGATCAAAACAGCTCTGAAACTGTTATACAAACAGAAAAGAGGGCAACACTCCCTCGTCATTCGAAGAATCTTTTTTTACTTCATAGATCTACGCTTATCATACGCGTGCACTCTGCTAAGGTAACCTGCACAAGTCTCCAGCGTGTTACCAATCAAACACGTTCGTCTCTGTGTTTAGCCCCTTGTGGGTAGTAAAGAAATAGGTATTTCGTCTGCCGAGGTCGACTTTGCCTTTCATCCTTTCGGGGTCGATTAAATAAGTACCAGTTACGCACTGGCGTCGATATAATCGACTTTATCCGATTGTCTGTCATTCTTTGCCATCTCTGTATTTAGCCCCTTGTGGGTAGTAAAGAAATATGTATTTCGTTTGTCTTTAAGTTCTGAGTTCACATTCTACGGAGATCTACTTTCCTTTTCATTTTTTCGGGGTCGATAAATTATGTAACAGTTGCGTATTGGAGTCAATCAAATCAACTGCTACCCTAGCCAAACATTTCGGGCCTTGTCCCTAGAGTAGAAAAAGATAATTTGTTTGAAACTAAGGTGGCGAGCTGGCAGAATCGTTAGCACGCCTGGCGAAATGGAAATGCTTAGCGGTATTTCGTCTGTTGCTTACGTTCTTGGTTCAAATTGCGCCTATGTCGACTTTGCTTTTCATTCTTGCAGGATCGATAAATCTAGTACAAATGCGTACTGGGGTCGATGTGATCGATTGGACCCCTCCCTACAAAAATCCAGGTGTTGCGTATATAGCAGAAAGTATTATTAGTTTGAAGCGGTTTAAGGTAAAAGCTAACTGTAAGAATTAATTCGCTACAGAGTTCAGTTGTTCCACCTAAGTTAATATCTGATTAATCATAAAATACCTACGTAAGGAGAAAACTGTTGTAAACAACACCTGGGTTTAAACATAGTGACAGCCTACTGTGATTGCAATTGTATTTCCTCAATACTGATAAATTATTCTTTAATAAATTGTATTGTGTGATCACATTTACAATAATTAATATATAAAAATGTGTTCCTATTAATTGATTTGCTGCAGTCATGTCTCCAGAGAGACACCAACGTTCATTACTGTATATTGCTTTCTTCTTCAATATCTATATATGACAGTAATCACGTACATATGTATATACTGTATTATATTACGTCACACACAAATACACATTCACATATGCACAGATTCATACACACACATGTATTTACTTACGGAGGAAAGTATGTCTCTCCACTACTACGTCTAACAAAGTTCAGGTTGCTACTACTGCAAATTTTTACTATAACAACATTCATAATAATAATCACACGAATTATGCCGACGACGACGACGACGACGACGACGGGGATGATGATGACGATGATGATAAGGTTGTGATGATGATGGTCACGGTAGTCTTTATCATCATCAACGACATGATAACTATAAAGCACGTGGTCCCCCCAAAAATATAGATATCAGGTTACACACATTTATACAGGATCGCTGACACATACATATGTACATACATATATATAGATATATAATATATGTATATGTATATATATATACATATATATATATATAATATATATATATATATATATATATAACATATCTATATATATATATATATATATATATATATATATATATATAATATATATACATATATATATATAAATATACATATATATTGCATATATATATATACATAAATACCACATATATATATATGACTACTCAAAACCAATATACATAAAGAAGTACATGCTCTGTTTACTCTTTTACTTGTTTCAGTCACTTGACTGTGGCCATGCTGGAGCACGCCTTTAGTCGAGCAAATCGACCCCAGGACTTATTCTTCGTAAGCCTAGTACTTATTTAATCGGTCTCTTTTGCCGAGCCGCTAAGTTACGGGGACGTAACACAAGCGACGTTGGGGGGGGGACACATAGAAACACAAACATAAAAACACACACACATATATACGACGGGCTTCTTTCAGTTTCCGTTTACCAAATCTACTCACAAGGTTTTGGTCGGCCCGAGGCTATAGTAGAAGAGCACCTGCCCAAGGTGCCACGTGGTGGGACTGAACCGGAACCATATGGCTGGTAAGCAAGTTACTTACCACACAACCACTCCTATGCATGTATACACAATCATCAGTATATGCATATATGTATACACGCATATACATGCATACATTCATACATACTTACATAATTACAAATACATACATACACACACATACATACATACATACATACATACATACATACATACATACATACATACATACATACATACATACATGCATACATACGCGTGTCTGTATCTTCTTGCTCCGATATTGTGTGACTTACTCAATAAAATAATTGTCGGAACCAAAATTTTGGCAAGGTATTTTGTTATTTACTTCGTGGGATTATGAAACTCTAGTAATGTTCATTGCTGCTGTACTTGCAATGGGATCAAGCGTTAGTAGTAGTAGTAGTAGTAGTAGTAGTAGTAGTAGTAGTAGGAGGAGGAGGGGAGGAGGAGGAGGAGGAGGACGAGGACGAGGAGGACGAGGACGAGGAGGACGAGGACGAGGAGGGTGAGGAGGAGGACGAGGAGCTGGAGAAGAAGAAGAAGAAGGAGAAGGAGAAGAAGAAGATGAAGAAGAAGAAGGAGAAGGAGAAGAAGAAGATGAAGAAGAAGAAGATGAAGAAGAAGAAGAAGAAGAACAGCAGCAGCAGCAGCAGCTGCCCTGGAATTTCAAAGTGCATCATTTGACAACAGGTGAAGACAAAATGTGTGGGCATATTCTGTTTATTTCGTCTTCGTATTTCTCTCCTTCTCTTTTTTTCCTCTCTCTCTCTCTCTCTCCCTCTGTATATATATGTATATATATATATATATATATATTATATATATATATATATATATATATAATATATATATATATATATATATACACATTGTACATATATGTATGTATGTATGTATTTATATGTGAACATATGTAGTATATGATATATATGGATGCATATATGTGTTGTATATGAGTGTCTGGTTGTGCGCGCATGGGCATGTGCATATATTTTATGCATAGGTGTGTATGCATATATGCAACACACATGTATATATATAGATATATATATATATATATATATATATAATATATATACATACACATGCATATGGTTTTTGATATAGGCCTACCTTTGTGTTTCGTCTTGTATGTGTTTCCATCTGTTATTCAAATCCATATTTATGTGAATAAATGTATATGCTATTAAGAATAGGAAAAAAATGTTATACTTAAGAATTTTGTATTAAATTAGATAAAGAAAACTATTCGCTTATTTTCTTTAGTCCATTAAATAGCTATATTAGGAAATGCACTTGCTTAACTTTGGATACCGCCTAATTGAACTCATACTCTCTGTTACAGGTGCATTTCTCTTGAGGTATCTTAGAAATATTTCTCAACCTTGTATACAATAGATTATTGATGGTATCATAAAGTATAAGATTTTTTTCTACATTACCTTGTAGATTTTTATTGCCAATATTTAATAATATAGTCAAAAGTAACTACTTTCGTAGTTGTATTACATACTTGACATTTTGATTTGTATATAGGCTTGCATCTTTGTGTGTATGTGTACACATAACCTTACACTTATGTGTATGTGTATGCCGGGAGTGTGCGTGTATATTTTTATACGTACCCATATAAAACCAGAATTTAGAAAGACACCATCGAAGGCTGTCATGTCATATTTCTATCATGTTTGATTATCGATTGAAGAAACTGGAGCATCATATCGATCCTGGATGCCTTTTACTATCGCAAAAGCAAATATAAGCCCTCTTTTCATTGCGTACATTTAATATTCTACATTGCTCATGTTGCTCATATATTCTCTCATAATCGAAAGATGGTTTTTTGGCAACTGAATATCAAACTTCAGATTCCATTTCAATGGTTCATAACACAATTTTAAGACTACAATCGAAAACAAAAATTCGGAAAATTCATCTGGCCATGTTCTAGGATATCACCCAACTTTAAGTATACATAGAGACTATATATATATATATATATATATATATATATATATACATGCATACATACAAGCATGTGTGTGTGTATGTGCGTGTGATTGTATGTATGTATGTATATATGTATATATATATATATATATACATATGTATGCATGTTGAATATACATCCACATTTATGCATAAGAATATATGTGTGTGTATCCGTGTGTTTGTGACTATATATACATGATGGTTGCCATCTTGTAAGCGAGTATTGCCATCAATGGCAAAGCGATTTTATATACCTGATAAACATTCCAGAAAATATAGACAGTTTTCGCCCGGTTGCATTGATCCAGACACAAGCCGATACACGTTATCCGATGACAGTATAATATAATCCTAGATTCACAAACTGGGTAGGGGTGGCAATGGTGCTAATCGCAAATAAAATCTACCCACAATTCTCTAGGTGAAAAGAATGCGGAAAAGGAACCGAGAAATGCAAAACCCGAAATGAGAGAAGATCTTGAAAAATTGTTTGAAATCATCAAAACATTTTATAGAGGAAAGCTAAAGAGTAACAACAAAACGACGAATCACATAGTGTTTATACTATAAATACAACATACCAGGCGGTGACGAGGTAGACACGTTAGCACGCCGGGAGAAATGCTGAGCGGTAGTTTGACTGTCTTTACGTTCTGAGTTCAAATTCTGCCGAGGTCGGCTTTGCCTTTCATGGTCGATAAATTAAGTACCAATTGCAAACTGGGGACGATTTAATCAGCTGGTTCCCTTCCCCAAAATGTTGGGCCTTATGTCTAGTGTAGAAACGAATAAATTCAGCATATCTAATTTAAGACTTCATGGTTCCAAAATGAAAAATTCGATGCCTCGGTGGGAAAATATATGCGATTTATTTGATTTAAATAACACCATCTTAATTCAAAATTTCCCAGCCACAACATTGGTATATCCCGCAACGATATTTTAGTGGTATCACATAACTGTGATGGCCACGCTATGGATTCCTTTAGAAAACAATTAATTTTTATCAATTCTTTAGGACTTGAAACATCCATCGATAGCAACTAGAGGAAGCTTTTTAGATGTTTCTCAAGATATGAAAACTAATTTACTTAAGCCTTTCTGCAATACTAACGGGAACATTAAATATATTAATAACCACTCCTGTCACACACCTATCTTATTTAAAAATTAGCTCCAACCATTAACCTTACATACCTTTCTTCTTCTCAACAAATATTCAAAAATGCTTCCCCATATTATATAATAAGACCCAACGGGTAGCTGCTTTACAGATAAAATGTTCTAGTGCACTAACCTCCTCTATCATCTATTCAAAAGAATAGATCTCGCCTTTCTCCCTTAAAGTTAGAACAAATGTAGGGAAAGCTTCTTGCGTTTAGTAGACACTCACTTCTCTATAAGCCATTCATACGAGAGGAATCTTTAATTGACATACGATAAAGGTTAACTTTTCATGTCCTCCTAATGTTATGTCGTATATCAAGAAGCAACGGAGGACTCAAGCCTGCCCCGGATTCACATATAGAGAAACATCTAAATGTCCTCTACGATAGGAGTGCGATATATCTTCCGTTGTTTATGAGACACAGGTTTCCGCTGCTAACTTCGATAATGATCGTACAGATGTGAAAAGTTATATTGGAGCCGTGGAAACAAAATTTTAATCTAGATATGGCAACCATCTTGCGAATTTTAGGTACTGTAGTAAAAGACATTTAATAACCTTTTTGGCTTTAATCAGAAAAGTTGAAGATGAAGGGGTCAGTTTCAATATCAAATGGAAACATCTCTCCAATCCAGACCCTGTATTAACTGGTCTAAAAAAATGCTCTAGAAAAAATGCAACTATTAAAAAGCTTCAGAACCTCAAAAGAATACAAAAATTAGAGGGATGAGATTTTTTTATTCTAATTCGGCATTTCAAGAAATACGTCAAGTCGATATTTGAAAGTGAAACATCAAACACTTCTTAAACAATTAACATACGGTTTACGTCTCCTTGACATCGAGTTATCGCAACATTGGTTATCTCCCTTGTGTTTTTCTTCATGGTTTCTGCTTTACGAGCGTCTCATATTTAAACGTCATCTGCCCAAAAAACAACTGAAGAAATGTCGTAGTAAATAATTATTTCGAACAGGAAAAACTTGGTACCTATATTTACAAGATTTGTGGGTTTTGTTTTAAGTTAAGATTAAATTTGCGTGTGTGTTTGTATGTGTATATGTGTGTGAGAGAGAGAGAGAGTCCCGGTGTGTAAGTATATATATGTATGTGTATATATATATATCACCGTTACCGTGACCGACCAGGCTATCAGATGTTGGTACACATCGCTGGTCACAATGCGCTTCGCATTGTTTTTTAGCCTTCAAATGATACCACCCCGCTGGCTAAGCGAGCAGGCCAACAGAAGAAAGAGTGAGAGAAAATTGTGGTGAAAGAGTACGGCAGGGATCGCCACCAGCCTCTGCCGGAGCCTCGTGGAACTTTTAAGTGTTTTCCCTCTATAAACACTTACAACACTCGGGCTGGGAATCGAAACCGCGATCCTACGAGCACGAGTCCACTGTCCTAACCACTGGGCCATTGCGCCTCCACACACACACACACAAATATATATATATATATATATATATATATATCTATATATATATATATCTATATATATATATATATATATATATATATATATATATATATGTATATATTATATATATATATATATATATATGCATGTTTTTTTACATATCTGCATATATACTCTACACTATGACTGTATTCCCTATCTTTTGGCAGAGTTCTTCATCGCCCACGAACGTTTGAGAATTTGCAGAAGTTTTGTTGCACTCAAAGTAAAGCCATATGTACTCAATCTGTTAATTACAGGAAACTCCACAGATATTCAAATGCTTTGCATCAACAGCAAGAGGTCTTTATACACAGCTACCATATTTGAGTAAAATTAAGGAAATCACTATGATGGCAACATCTAATTAAAAGTTTAAAATTAGAAGTCAAACATTTTTCGTTTCAGTATTTGCGAGATAAAAGACAACGGAATTTTCAAAGACGCGCAGGAAGATGATAGAAGTAGAGAACATATATCTTACATATAAGAAAAAGGTGTTTGATCTAAAATCAATATAAAAGAAAACATAATAAAAAGCAACAAAAACTAGGTATTTCCAGCAGTTTTCTTTTCTTCGTTTAACTCATACTGAAAGACATGTTTAATTATTTTTTTACGTTTGAATATCAATATCTTTCGATTTTTTAACGTACATGTGATAATATATAGGCGTAGGAGTGGCTGTGTGGCATATCACAGGAGTGGCTGGGTGCTAAATAGCTTCCTTACCAACCATATGGCTACGGGTTCAGTCCCACTGCGTGGCACATTGGCAAACTATCTTCTACTATAGCCTGCGCTGGAAGTAGATGTCAAATACCTACAATGCACTCTAAGATTTGTTCTCTGTATTCAAACACAGGTACAAACGTTAGGGAATGAGCAAAAATATTTTAAAAACTTTGGATAATTCTATACCTTGAGATCTCATGTTCTGTACGAAATTGCTCTGCAATCTTCTGTAGAATTTACCATTAATATTTTAAAAGAAAATTATACGTACCCACTGATAAATTCTCCCGCAGATACCTATGTACATATACATTTCCCGCTTATACTTTTAATCTTCCAGCCCATCTCGACCTTGGATTAATGTCAGAAGCCATACGGGATAAATGCAGTCCCGTATTATAATATTTTGACTAGAGAACTCTAAGAGTATTTATATACTTATATGATAAGGATATTATCATAAAAATGATTATATCAGTGGCCTAGCGCACAAAAATGACCGAATAGGTAACATTAATTTTTTAACGTATATAATTATAAAAGATAATTACAGTTCAGGGTCATTGGAAATAACCAACACCTATGCTAGGAGTAGTTGTCAATTACCTACAATTACCCACTCTATTTATTCTTTATAGGTTCGAACAGCATTTACCCCCGTATGACTTCTGACATGAACCGAATGGTCCTGGAAGACGAAATCTATAAGCGGGAAATATATGTGTACTTTGGTATCTGTTGAATTTATTAGTGGGTACGTATATTCCTCGTTTATATTTTAATGGTATATTCTACTGAAGAGCACGGATTTTAGCAGAGCATGAAATCTCGAGGTATAGCACTATCCCAAGTTTTATATATTTCTTGCTTATAGTATGTATATATATATATATATATATATATATATATATATATATATATATAATATTATATATATATATATATATATATATATTAGAATGTTATTAGAATGAAAGATAAGCGATTGCCAAAGCTTTTTTTTTTTTTTTTGCGGTGTGCTCAACTCTGATAAGCGACCAGAAAATAAGTCGAGAAAAAAGTATAAAGACAGTGTGAAGGAAAACCTGAAGAAACTAGATATGAAGAAAAGTGATTGGAAAATTGATGTTCTGTGTCGGAATCAGTAGAGAACTCCAGTCGCAAAGTAGCAATTGGAAATGAAATCAACAGTGAACATTGGATTTGTATTATTTGTGATCGTGTTCTGTTGTCAAAAGCAGGATACGTGAATCATATCAAGTCGCATGAAAATTGTAATGCCCAGGTAGGTAAAAAATCTTGAACAGCAACTGCTTCCTATAACTTGTGTCATATGTCAGAAAACTTGTAAGAAAATATCTGGACTTAAAAGACATATCTTAGTTCACAAAACATTCCCCACGAATCAGATTGCAAAAGGCAAAGGTGTAGAAGAAATTTGAATAGATTCTTTCACTTGTGCTTTAAACCCTGTCCTTCAGCAGGTAATCGTAAAGGTCATCTGAGGTCTCATCAGCGGAAAGATTATAGTGTATGATGGGGTGTGGTCTGTGTGACCAAGGGACAGCTATCATCTGTCACGATGAAGGAATCATATATATGTCTGTTAATATATATATATATGTGTGTGTGTGTATGTGTGTGTATGTATGTTATATATAGATAGATAAAGAAATGAAGTTAAACGCAGATGTTATTCAAATCCTTATACTTCCGAGATATATTTCGAGGAAAACATTCGTATAATTCCAGATGGAATAACATGATGTAAAACAATGCGATCTTCTCGTCAGGGAAAAGAAGAGAAACAATATCAAGTAGAAAACCAATTCATCTATCACACTTAATTTCTCTACTCTTGGTTTTCTGCTTGATGTTGTTTCTGTTTTCTTCCCTGATGAGAAGATCACATTGTTTTACATCATTTTATTCCCTCTGGAATAATTCTAATGTTTTCTTCGAAACATATGTCGGAAGTATTAAGGTTTGACTAACACTTAAGTTTAACTCCATTTATTTATTTATGTTGTACAAAAACATTTCACTAAACCCTTGAATTACTACCTTTTAAGTCGGCTGTAACAACTTTGGTATTTATATGACTTTTTTGCTACCCTGGTAACTACATTTTCATTTATTTTTTCGGTGTTATTTTACACATTGAAAAAATACACACACACACACATATATATGTACATATATATATAAAAAAGGTTAAAGACCCCCTTCGGTCATGAGTGACCATGGGTTTGCACCTAGAGAGTTACCCTCTGAGGCACAAGTCTGGGCAAGGTTGTTTTATGGAAGACCAGTAGTCGCCCATGCATACCGGCCTCCCCTCTCCACGCCACCAGTGTTATCCAAGGGAAAGACAAAGGTCGATACAGCTTGGCACCTGTGACGTCGCAACTCATTTCTACAGCTGAGTGAACTGGAGCAACGTGAAATAAAGTGTCTTGCTCAAGAACACAACACGCAGCCCGGTCCGGGATTCGAGCTCACAACCTCACGATCGTAAGCTCGACGCTCTAACCACTGAGCCATGCGCCTTCGCATATATATATAATGTTATAAAACATATACATGCATGTGTATATATACACAATTATACATATAATATATATACATTTATATACATACATATAAATATATACGTACATATATGTATGTACATATATATATATATATGCTTTACTTAGAACGTAAAACGTTTCGCCCGGCGTGCTAAAGTTTCTGCCAGCTCACCGCCTTCTAAACGCCAGGCTATTAACAGACAACCTACCAAATCATTTAACAATTTCTAAAGAATTGCGATTGTTAGTTCGATTTCTGGACCGAGCTGTGTAGTGTGTTCCTGATCAAGGCATTTTATTTTACGTTGATCCAGTTCACTCAGATCTAGAAATGAGATGTGACGCCAGTGGTGCAAAGTAGTTTTATCTTGCTTTGGACAACGTTGGTGGTGTGGAAAGGGGTGAATGGCATGCATGGGGGACTGCTGGTCTTCCACAAAACAACCTTACCCGGACTCGTAGGGGAACTTCCTAGATGCAAACTCATGACTTGTGTGTATGTCTGTGTCTTTGTGTGTGTGTATGCATTGTGTGGGCGCGCATGCGTGTGTTCCCACTTGATCAGTGGGACTGGAAGTACATAAAGCTACGCATATCATGATGTAAATATGGAACTGTAAAAGAGAGAGGTAATGAAATACGGAATAGCATTCTCTTTTATTTGTAGCTTTACCTACTTCGACTTTCACAGTTAAAAATACAATTATTTCAAGTCTCTCAAGGTTTGCATTTCCTTATGACGTAAATGCACACACACAAACACAAATAGATAGATAGATAGATAGATAGATAGATAGATAGATAGATAGATAGATAGATAGGTAGATAGATAAATAGATAGATAGATAGATAGATAGATAGATAGATAGATAGATAGATAGATAGATAGGTAGATAGATAGATAATTACGTACACAATACATTTTGTATCATTATTGTGAGCTGGTAGAAACGTTAGCACGACGGTCGAAATTCTTAGCGGCATTTCGTCTGCCGTTACGTTCTGAGTTCGAATTCCGCCGAGGTCGACTTTACCTTTCATCCTTTCGGGGTCGATAAATTAAGTACCAGTTACACACTGGGGTCGATATGATCGACTTAATCCCTTTGTCTGTCCTTGTTTGTCCCCTCTATGTTTAGCCCCCTAGTGAGCAATAAAGAAATTTAAAAATTATTACTGTAATTCCTGTGTTTTAATTGCATAAACTGACATTTGATGAGGTGTCAGTTTGTTTATTTCATACAGGCATTCCACTTACCCCTTTCTTTTCTCTTTGTTATCAACACACCCGTAGATCGCACCGTAACCATTCCACCTTGGTAAAATTACAGTTATCACGATAATATCGACTTTTGATTAAATGTATAAAAGTTTAAGTGTAACCCTTCATCTGTTTTTATTTTACTTTAGTGCGTGAGTATGTATATGTGTGTATATATGTGTGCATAAGTGTGTGTGGTGTGTGTGTGTGTGGTGTGTGTGTGTGTGTGTGTGTGTGTGAGTTAGTGAATTAGAGAGAGTGGGTGTGTTCGTTGAGTTTCACCCTTTTTTAATGTTTCTTCTGAGATTCTCTGTATTTGAAAGACAACGAAATAATATTCAAAACAAAACAGGAAAACGATGTAAAAACAGGAAATATTCACTAAATATAATGAAGAAATAGAAGAGAATATAATATATAAATAAAAGAATGTATGATAATAAAGAGTCAAAAGAAAACTATCTACTTCCTGAGTATTTTTTCTCTTCTCTCAAACTGTCCTGAAATAATACAGGCTTTCTTTTTTTTTTCTTTCAAATTTGCATATCTATTTCTTTCGCTTTGTTCACTGTTTATACGCGTATATATGTCCATGTGTTAGTGGAAATATATATGTGTGTATATGTGTGCATGTGTGTGTGTGTGAATGTGCGTGTTTAATGTTATTTGTATACATATATGTATGAATATATGTATGCATAGAGAAGTATGTACATGTATACACGCATATATATATATATATATATATATATATATATATGTATACATATATACATATATGTATATATATATATATATATATGTACATATGTATACATATATACATATATGTATATATATATATAATATATATATAATATATATATATATATTAGATATATATATATATATATATATATATTATATATATATATATATATATTATATATATATATATATATATATATACGTGTGTATATGCATCAATGAATACGTGTAAATGTGTATTTCTGCCTTATCGGAATATCAGTAAATGAAAGCTATTTTTGAAACGTATCATGAAAGGTTGATCGGCTTAGACAACGACACATCAAAAATCATAAACAAGTTAAAAATATTCAGAAAAGCTTAAAAGAAAATACGTGTGAAAATGAAAGAAATTACAAAGAATATTAAGATAAAGTAGGAAAAATATATCGAGAGAAATTTAAAACAAACAGACACATATAGACCGAAATATACACGCATGTACACATACTATCAAAAAAGACTAAAAGAAAGAAATTTAAATTTGAAATCAATATTCAGAATAGATATTTTTTTCCCTGGTTGCATATGTTTGGGTGCAAGATTCATGAATGCTGTTTCTCTGAAAACAGAAGCAAGGAAAAGAAAGAAAATATAACGTAAGTGTTGGTTTAGTTTTCAATGTGTAAATTCACGCATAAATGAAGAATTTCAAAACAATACATCATATCTTTGTTTAGAGTAGAAAAAATACAGAAAGGTATAGCAAAATATTTTCTTCTTTCTCTGAAGAATATCGATTTCTTTACATTGGAGCATAGCCAGAAATATGTAGGGGAAATGTAGAGTCGATTAGATTGATCTCTATACATAACTGGTATTTATTTTATCGCCCACAAATTGTAGACATGTATAATACACATCGCTGCTATTTGAACTCGGCAACTGGAAAATATAAGATGCAGTTTTAAAAATTAGTGGCTCTATTGCGTTTCATTTACACTGAATTCAATGCGTTCTATCTGAGCGAGATATTGATTTTGTCTTCGACAGAATTTTGTACTCGACTTAATCGATTATTTCTTCTGACTGGTGTTTATCTATGTGAACCTACATGTACGCCTACATTCACACACACACACGTACACATCTATACGTATATATATATATACGTTTATAGGTGTATGAATGTGTATGTATGTATGCATGTATGCATGCATATATGTACGTGCATATACATATACGAATATGCATATGTTTCAAACTACATCGCGCATGATGCAAATGTTTTAAAGGTTCTTAAGTTACAATACTCAGCAGTTTCCTCATTCATTATGACAAAGTTGAGGACAAGTGTAGCTGCAGTGTTTTTCACTTCCCATCTTCCGCCGAGAGAGAGAGAGAGAGAGAGAGAGAGAGAGAGAGAAAGAGAGAGAGAGAGAGCGAGAGAGAGAGAGAGTATTTCTTTATTCACCATAAGGTTGAGAAAAAGAGGGGACAAAACAAACGTTGGGGTCAGGGTATCGAATGAGACGAAACATGAATAAACAAACAATTAAAATATATACAATTAAATGAGAACAAGTGATTAACAAAAAATGAAGCGGAGGACGTAGTTGACGCCACAAACCACATACTCACACTGAAGACTTTGCTTTCTCCTTTTCTACATTCCCGATTAAACAGGTTCTTTCACTCGCAACATACTTGCTATAGACTTCCATCTTTTACGAAACACACTTTGCGACAGGCAAGAGAGAGAGAGAGAGAGAGAGAGAGAGAGAGAGAGAGAGAGAGAAACAGACAGAATGTGACAGAGAGATGACGTTGGATATCTTTCAGGGAAGAAAAAAGAAAACACTAAACTTGGCTTCCAAGGTGAAGGCAGTAAAAGCTACCCGACATTTAAATATAACAGTATACAAACTCTATCTACGTATGCTGGCTATCAATATCAGTTCCTTGTGTGTTCTCGAGTACATTAGGCCAAGATGATACCACCAGTTTTTGTTGGTTGCAGCTTTCTTTGCCTCCGTACTATGTATTGTTGGCAACACTCTTGTATAATGCAGCAACCAATGTTAGGTCAACACCGAACACATTTTATTTGGATATAGAATACGATTAATTATATCGGCCATGAATGTTCTGCGCCTTGTAGCTTTGGATCTTTCTCAGATTCTTTCAAACCTGCGAGGTGTCCATTTAAAAGCGGTTTTAGAATCGATTTATTCTGCTAACAGAAGTATTTAACATGCTAATTTTAACGTTCTTTCCCTAATGATTTCGCTGAGAAAACGTGTGTTTGTTCTTTTCAGAATGTTCGCATTTGTTATGCGGTCGTACAAGTACATTCTTGACATCCTTGTCAAGAACATTTGATAGAACACATCAATATTTGTGTTTATTTTTCCCGATATTCTTCAAAGTCTCACTGATAGCAGTGAACTGTCTACAGTGTAGTCTAGAAATGAACCTAGATCCAGCTAATGATATATTTAGCGAAACGTAGGAGGGATCAATAAACACACAACCAATCAAGAACTGAAGATCTCAGGTTCCTCTATAATCAAAGCAAATATGAATAGTGTTGGAAGGAAAGCACTGACCACCGTCTACAGGCTTGCTTTCAGCAATTCAAACTGTTTCTTGATAAAACAGAGCTACATAACACCAAACGTGACAACTATTCTTTTACCAATTACAAATTATCGGACCGAGGAAGATTGGTTTACTCAACATAGAAAATGTTCAAAATGCCTTAACAGATCCAAAAATCAAATAGAATGGCAACGTCAGGAAATAATCCGGTTTGTATCTGGGAAACTTTAGTCTTTCGCAGAAAACGTTTGGATATTTTAAAGATATATATATATATATATAAGAAAGACACCAACAGCTTTCATAATGTTTTCAAATATTCCACTCACAGAGAAATGTGATCATTATCTTCAGAGGAATTTCTAGTCATCACTACTAGCTTAGCAATTCAGCATATATGAAAGTAGCAGAGCTCAATCTTCAGAAAGAATTCGGAAAGTAATTCGGCTTGTAGAGAAATTACTCTCCTCTCACATCTTATTTCAGGCCTCATTCTTTCAGATCCTGAAATAAGGTGTCAAGGATGCCAGTCTTCCTTCACTAAACAGTTAAATGAATAACACAACACGGCTTAAAGTATAGAAATTTTCCTTCAAAATTTTAGTTCTAAATTCCCGCTTATAGTAAATGAAACGTTTATAGTTTGCATAATTGTGTTTCGATGTACTCAACCACAGCCGACAAGTGATTAAATGTAGTTATAAATTGTTCGGGTCAAGTTATTCAGAAAATCTTTTCAAGGGTCATCTTACCTTCCCTCATACCCATCGATGTATTTATTTCATCATTTATTGTGTCTTGTTTCTCTACGACATTATTTCTATTATGCTGTTTTCAATTCAAAAGCGCGTTCGCTTCTGCGTATTACATATGTGTGTGTTTTTGTGTGTGTGTGTGTATGAGTGCGCGCACGAGTGTACATATGTATGTAGGTCTGTAAGCACGTATGTATAGAAATATTTGTGTACATGCATGTTTATTTACATTATTTACAATTGGCGGATATTTGACCTCATTTTGTTTGTTGTTAACACAACGTTTCGGCTGATACACCCTCCAGCCTTCATCAGGTGTCTTGGTGAAATTTCGAACCTGGTTTCTCATTTCTAAGGTATCATTATTATTGTTATTGTTATTGTTGTTGTTGTTGTTGTTGTTGTTATTATTATTATTATTATTATTATTATTATTATTATTATTATTATTATTATTATTATTATTACTATTACTATTATTATTATTATTATATTATTATTATTATTATTATTATTATTATTATTATTCAGGTCACTGCTTGGAATCGAAATCGGAATCAGTTGTACATAATGTACATAATACCTCATTTCGTCTATATAGAACTGCATGTTTATTTATATACATATACGCACATATACAAATAGATAGATAGAAAGACAGACAGACAGACAGACAGACAAACAGTCAGTCAGACAGACAGACAGACAAACAGTCAGTCAGACAGACAGTCAGATAGATAGATAGATAGATAGATAGATAGATAGATAGATAGATAGATAGATAGATAGATAGATAGATAGACGCGTACATAAATAATTTTCCTTATGGGTAAATATAAATACAAACTCGTATATATGTTTGTGTGATTGAAGTATGAAAACTCTTGTCGTACACTCTCATGCAAGATTCTATTTGTTACTTCGTTTTTGTTCCCTTGGCAGCCTCCTCAGTGGCCTTATTTACAGATAATGCAGCTCTAGTAAAGTGGACTACCTAAACCTAGAATAGAATGCAACGTGCCGGAGGATATAATACAAGTCATCTTACCTGATATTCTAATATTCTAATATTTCAGCTGCACCTTTACTCTGGTTACGTCATTTATTGATCGTTTGTGAGTAGACAAGTGGCAAGAGAATTGAACTGTGAACGCAAAAAGCCGGATTATAAACTACAATGTATTCTATCCATCGTTCTAAAGACTTTCTCAATAGTTTCCACACAATTATTTCTTCAGGCAATGGTACTAATCCGCCTCTCTGCTTTTGATTCGTGATATGACAACGAAAACAAAAACTTCAAATAATTATCTTAATATCCACGGCGCGTCTCCGTTATCAATGGAACGTGTTATTTTTTTTTTCTGTATTCTCTTTTATACCAAAATTTACATTTAGGAAATTATATGCTGGCGTATCATTGTCTATGTTTTCGCTTATCTCGTCTAGTGTATGCTTACTTGTGATTCATCTTTGCTGTATATATTTGAAAGAAGTCATAACTGATATTTGATAAAAGAAAACAAAAAATGGCAGCAGATAAAAATATAATCCACGGTGAGTGCTGCTTGTCTGCGTCTGTTAAAAGTGTTTCCATTGATATGAAAGTAAAATTATTTAAGTCGATATGCCACTTTGAATGAAAATCACAAACGTTTCGGAGACAAGTCCATTATCGAAGATAAACTAAAATATTAGTCGAACCAGAATAGGAAATAGAGCGAAAAGGAAGGGAACAGAAACTTATGTAGTGTAGATGTCATTAAATTGTCTTTGTGTAGTAAGGATTCGGCTGGAGATGAAAAAAGAGAGGAAGAGAGAGAGAGAGAGAGAGAGAGATCAACAAAGAGGATGAGAGAAAGTTGTTCTGCATATAAACAGAAAGAATATTTAACAGGGAGATGTGGAGAGATAAAAAATGGTAGCTGCAATAAAAAAGAAAACCAATACAGCAAGGACTATGCCGTTTCAATTTGGAAAGAAGTTGAAAATGGGAAATTAATCTATACAGGAATCATTCAGAAGAACAATATATAAAATAGTCTGAGAGTCAGTAAGAAAAAATAATATTGATGTGAAGATGTAGAGCAAATGAATTAAAAATCACAGGATTTATATACAATCTCATACGTACAAATATCAGAGTTGCGGTTGCACAGAGAAGTAAATTCATGTACGTGTGAGACTGAATTTAACCATTGAAAATGAAAACTGTTTCTATGCCTAGGAGGATGGAATTAGAAATAGCATGATGAGTTAATGTAACAGGAGTTCACGCAGCTCTGTTAGTATGTCTTAAATGCGTAATGGAAAATCTGCGCAATTCGAAAGACGTAAACAAAATTTTGAGCAACCACAGGGCCATAAAGAATCGATTTCTGCATGTCCCCACAGGCTATGATATCTACGTTGAAAATTCACTGGTACTGCATGTATATATTGAAATGCATATACACGCCTGCAGACACACATACAGACACGCTCATAGACACATATGTACATACATGTATAAATATATATATATATATATATATATATATATATATGTATATATATATAATTAATTAATTTACGAAGGTGTCATTAATTCTATTATTATCCAATGTAACTATTTTTAAAATGATAATAACAGAATCAATGACACAGGTGATAGCAGGCCAAAACATAGCATTAAATAGCCGAGGGATTAAAATTAATAACAGTCAAAACTCTTATTTAATCGATTAAATACGAGATTTGACTGTTATTTCAAGCAGGTAGACATACTTAGTATGTCCTCTGATTAATTATATATATATATATATATATATACGTATGTATGTATATATATCTGCGTGAATGTATATATATATATGTGTGTGTGTGTGTGTGTGCGCGCGTGTGTGTGTGTGTGTGTGTGTATGTGTATGTGTGTGTGTGTGTGTGTGTGCGTTTGTGATAAAAGCATTCCTACGTCTGTGGCTCTTTAAAATTTACCGAAATAAGACTTACCTGACAAATCTCCGAAATCAATGACAGATATTTGAAACTCATTCTCAAAAATCAGGTTAGTAACACAGACTGGCGACAAAATACCAAGCGAATAGTGTTTTTCATAGAAATTTAATCATCTTCTTTCTTTTATCATCTCATCTTCGTATCAACAAATTGTTCTAGCGATAACCTGATTTACGTTTCAATTACTTTTGCATTTATTGTTGTGCTTTATTTTTAACTGACAAAAAATTTTCTAATTTAATTTCATTGTCGTTTCCTTTAATTACTCGGTGGAAACTAAGACAAACGCTGTTGGTCCGGATTATTCCTTTCAGTGTGACGAATTGTCACGTCTGATTCAATGAATTAAATTTGACTCGTACAAGTGACTTCCTGTCACGTTTCAAATAATTATTCAAATGTATACGCATCTATTGCACACAGATGTATATACATTCATATATACATAACATACCTACATACACGCTCACATATTTATCTAAATGCATTACATATATATGTAGATGTGCGTTCGTGTGTGTGCACGCATACATGCATGTAGGCTTCTATACGTGTGCATATAGTATACATACCTCCATGTGCTCTTATGAATAAATACGTGTATATATATCATCTGTGCATATTTATATATATATATGTGTGGGTGTGCGTGTGTGTGTGTGTATGTGTGTGCGTGTGTGTGCATGCATACGTAAACGTAAGCATTTATAAGTGTGCATATTGTATACATACCTCCATGTGCACTTATGTTTAAATACGTGTATATATCATCCGTGCATATGTATATACATATATGTGTGGGTGTGTGTGTGCATGAGTGCGTGTGTGTGTCTGGGCGCGTGTGTGTATGTGTGTATGTGTGTATGTTGTGCGTGTGTATTCATGCATAAGTAAATGTAAGCATGCATACGTGTGCATATAGCATACATACGTCCATGTGCACTTATGATTAAATACGTGCACATATCATCTGAGCATATGTATATATATATATATTTGTGTGTGTGTGTGTGTGTGTGTTCGTGTGTGTGTGTGTTTATGCGTGTGTGTGCGCGTGTGTGTGAGTGTGTAAAATTTGAATATTTTGATTTTTCATCTGCGAAGAATTTTCAGAAAAGCAACACACCATGTATTTCTGGGGACTAAATATCGAATAAGTAAATTCAAATTTATTATAAAATTTAATTTTCTCAGCACTTCAAGATACACTCGAGTCTTTAAACAGCCGTTGACGATAAATGTCTTCTTTGTAATTTAAATATCAAGATAAAATAGCAAAAGGAAACAGTTTAAAGTGCTAAATTACAACTCTAGTTATAATTCTTTTAGTATCACAAATTCGAACATGTTATATAATTTAAGACTAAATCTTTTATAATTATACTTAAGATTTCATGAATGGAATGCAAATAGGTAAAGAAATAAAATATAATTTTCCGTAAGGGAAAATCATGGAACGGTCAAATTAAGTACTTACATCGCAGTGAATTGTTTCTATTTAAATCATTAGTGCCAAACAGAAAAATATAGAACTGGCAATTTGTATGTTCCATTCATTCGAAGTACGTTAGTGTAAGTATTCATAAGTGTCTATTTCCATTTTCATAATTTTTTTTGTAATCAGGTGTATGAGAGCGTGGGCATTCTTATGTTAACGATACAAATATTCACTTCAAACATCACTATATTTGGTACAATCCATCGATATATATATATATATAATATATATATATATATATATATATAATATATATATATATATATATATTATATAATATATATATATATATATATATATATATATATATATCATATATGTATATATATATGTATTATATATGGTTCAGTGGTTAGAGCGTCGAGCTTACGATCGTGAGGTTGTGAGCTCGAATCCCGGACCGGGATGCGTGTTGTGTTCTTGAGCAAGACACTTTATTTCACGTTGCTCCAGTTCACTCAGCTGTAGAAATGAGTTGCGACGTCACAGGTGCCAAGCTGTATCGACCTTTGTCTTTCCTTGGATAACACTGGTGGCGTGGAGAGGGGAGGCTGGTATGCATGGGCGACTACTGGTCTTCCATAAAACAACCTTGCCCAGACTTGTGCCTCAGAGGGTAACTCTCTAGGTGCAAACCCATGGTCACTCATGACCGAAGGGGGTCTTTTATGTATATATATTATGTATATGTGTGTGTATATATAAATAAAGAAATAAACAGATATACGTGTATATGTATCGGCGTACCTTTACCATTAATGGTTCGAAACTGTGTATTACCATTTGGTTGATAACTGATGAAGAATTAGGGACCTTCTGCGCCTGTTTGCCGTCCGGGTGTACATCCAGAATACGTATACATTTTTTACCTGTCGTTGTTTATTTACAATACATTTTTCATTTAAGTAACGGAACGCAACGCGTTTGATTACATATATATATATATATATACAAAATAAGAAAATTGAGGAATAGATTTCTTTCAATCATCAACTACTAGATAATACCAATTCATATAATTTATTAACTTATTATTTAGGAACATCCAGATCAAACAGTATAATGCAGAATAAAACAGTACACATCAATAAGCAAGATAATACCATAAGAACAATACATATAAATATAAAATGGATCTTACAGCTGTTTCAGCCTGTAGATAAGATTACCTCATTATGCTCATATTAGTCAGATGTATTGAGGTAATATGCAGTTTTAAATGAGTTACTTATATATAACTATTCCTCCATTTTCTTATTTTGTATTATGAATTTGAGGTAAAACATTTTACCTTCGCCCATATGATACAATAAATGTATTAATTGCATTGGAATTCTTAGCATTTATGTATTAGCCACTCTGGGTACTTCACTGGCAGTATATTGGATAAATGATATCCCATAGTGGGTTACACTCATAACCCCTATCTCACTTTGTATATATATATATATATATATATATATATATATAATATATATATATATATATATATAGCGAGTGTTTACGGAAAAAAACAAAAGACGAAGACGAGTGGTGTACAAAACAAACAGATGTATTAGTATAACGCTCAGGAATAGAAAAAGTCTTTTACGTTTCGAGCCGATGCTCTTCTACAGAAAGGGACACAAAACAAGGAGAGGAACAAGGAGAGAAAAAAAGGAGAGAAAGAGTAGTGGCTAGCGATCTATCATTGCGGATGATAGATCGTTATATATATATATATATATATATATATATATATATATATGATAAGTTATATATATATATATACATATATGAGAAGTTTTAGTATACCCTACCAGTATATGCTCAACATTTTATTTACACTATAAGATCCCTTTAAATAGGCATCACATTGAATTACTCTCTGCCCACTATGCATTTGTAATTACAAAACAGAGAAACCCATCGGAATTTACATTCCATAGACAAGCAGCCTTATTACCCATTCTACACAGCACATTCCTTGGATAATGGAACAACAATTCTAGCATCCAACATGCATTTTTATTCTCATGTTTCCCTTCATACTTCTTATGTCGCTCCCTTTGCAAATTAAATTCTTATATTGAACGCTAAAATTTCCTTTCTATTTAACTCTCGCGTATCACCCCTGATGATGAGATATCTTTTAATATGCCTGAAACAGCTGTAAGATTACCGTTCGCTTTATAAATGTCCTAGAAATTTCACACTGCATTGGCTCTGTTGTCTCACTGCATTTAACACACACACACACACACACACACACACACACACACAGACATATATATATATATATATATATATATATTATATGTATAAAAATACAAACTGGGACAAGAACGTAAAACATTTAGAAGACGATACAAAAAACACGGACGGGACATTCGAAGCCTTCAATCTTCAGTCAAGAACCGGATCATCCTAGCAATTTCGGCTGATATATATATATGTATATACATATATATATACACATATATATGCATATATACAGAGAGTGAGAAAGAGAGAGAGAGAGAGAGAGAGAGAGAGAGAGAGAGTGCAATGTTATTTTCAAAACGTTTAGATAAAGAAAAACTTTTTAAAGAGTAGAATGGTAGCAACCTTTAGGAACGAATTTCGTAAGTTCCTTTGAGAAACTCTTTCCAAAAGGTTAGTACCATTCTACTCTCTAAAATATATTTATTTTTTTTATCTGAACGTTTTGATAAAATCTTTCTCTATTTAATATAACTGTATCAAGAAATTTCCTGTATATATATATATATATATATATATATTATATATATACATGTATATGTATGTATATATTTAATCACATACATACACACACACACATATATATACATATATATACACGGCTATATATATATAGATAGTACATAGTATGTTTAAATTTCTACACGTATGTATATGTATATTCATATATAAGATATAAATATGTGTGTGTGTGTGTGTGAATACAGTAGTGGTGTAATAACAAAGACGAATAATGTTAATTAAATAGCACACAAATTTTAATCTTAATCTACTGTATTCACATGAATGTTCCTCGTAGTTATAAAAATCCCTGCTGATGAAAACGAATCACATATCTCTTTATACTTCATTAATTACACTTTGATTTTGGGTATAGCAAATTTCAGTTAACTTCTTTTCAATTTCACAGATTTGCATTAAGTCTTCTTTGCCTTTACTAATATATGTATGCCTGTGTGTGTTTGTTGGTGCGCTTGTACGTGTTTGTATGTGTGTATCGTTTTCCGCTCCCAACTTTCGATATTTGCCGTGTAAATACCGCATAACTAACTGAATGCTGTGCAACTTTAGCAACAACTGTCACAGCTGCAATTGTTTATTCGAGTCGTGTATTTGAAATGATTTTAAAATATGTTTTCTACTTCAGATGTCATATGAAAGAAATCTTCCACATTTGCAATGCTTTAAGGAAAAATAATCATACAATAAACTTGCATATACGACGCTCAAGAGTCACTTCACTTTGAATCATTCGCGTAGCAACCTACTAGACACAGCACCGAATTTAGAACTTGCAGGGTCCGGAGTACTTAAAGTACGTGTGCCAATTATATACAGAAATTAAAATATATAAAAAATCATTATATTTACATCTCAAAATCGGCCAATATCATGTAATTGAAATTGACTAGTTAGCATATAGAATGTTTAAATGCATCTGTCAATACCTTCAAATAAGTAGAGAAAATTTTTGCAATGAAATGGCAAAATATTCTACTACAATACATACAAAAATACTTTCTTTTGTATAGTTGCTATCTGAAAAATCTGAAGAATTTTTAATTATTTCCTCGAACTCTATCGTCTTTAGAAAACTGATTTTTCTACATCCAAAAAGCACCAAGTACTTAATCTTTCGTACTTCATTGTGGTTCTTAAATAATTCATCAGTCCCAATTTTCTGAATGACTCTCTTTTGCACAAATAGTGACGAAGCTCAAATGTATTCTCAGAGCTCCAGTTTGAGAGGTTTCAACAAGCCCTTCATTAGTCTAAAACGCTAGTTGAGATGGGGAGTGAATCATAATCGAAGCTTACAGAAAGCTGCATACTGTGCAAGTTTTTCTATGAACACATTACGCGATTCACAGTGGAAAGTAGTGATGTGATTCCCTCTTTCAGTTCTCAACTCTGCATCACAAATCTATATTAGCCCTCTATAATTTTCACCTTGTCATGCATAGTTTGATTGACTATCTTTTGTTGTTTTAAGGTGTATAACAACAGATATAAAATGACATGGAATCAGCAGCTGATTTTTTTTCTGCAGAAAGTGCAACTTTCTCCGAGGTTGGTGCTAGGTTTTCATCTGAGGTTGGTGTAATATACCCTTATTTGGTCTTTTCTTGAAACATTTATACCATGTTTCCACACATGTTCCGGCATGCAATTCCAACCCATCCTAATTATCATGATGTGATTTTAGAAAGTTCTTCAAGAAATTAGTTAGATCCACCACTTTATTCAAATGAACTTAAAGCCTTATTTGTCCTGTTAATCCATACAATAGTTAAATTCCAGGTCCTAACCATTAGAGCAGTTTCAAGTTCATTTTGTCTGGCAATCCCCGAGCTTCATATCTTGTTTTAGGTGTATATTCTAAATCTTCAGTACCTCTGAATGCATTTTGAATGTAATCATATCCATCTACGATGGCTTCAGTATTATGAGCTTCTCCTGACCAACGAGTTTCAGGCAAAGATTACGAAATTAGTTCTCCCAAATATTTCATCTGTGTGTTAACGCATAAGCCAAATCATCGAACAGATTCAAGACAACAAGAAGCAGTAATATATTCAACGAGATTCAAAAACTGAGCAGAACAGGGAACGACTGATGTAGACAAGTTCTTCTACTTAAACCTGGCTTGCATTCCTATGTAGTAATCGGATATACTACTAGAGCTTTCATAGGACTCTCCTTGCACTCTTGCACATTTATTCGCTATTTTTTAAGTACTTCCAATAGAGAGGTGGCCAGTACTGCTGCTTTATGAGAACCAGTCTGCAAGAAAGTTAGAAACACTTCTATCTGCTTCCCAGAAACATAATCTTGCATTATAACTATCAGTTAATGAATATGAGCGCAGTCTGATGTTAAATATACAGAAAACGATAAATACTTGGAAGTTCCAAGTTTTGGTATAATATCATTCACTTATTTTGCATAATGATAAATATGACAGCTTGCCACTTCCTGGGTTGCGAAATGCGTTCATGTAACCCATTAGAAATACTTCAGCAAAAGGATAGGTTTCAGGGAGACTCGTGTATTTCATAGATCTCCCTAAACTTCAAACAACCATATGACGATATTTGAGCTAACAGCTCTACAAAAAATTGGCCATTTTTTGCTAATAAAAATGGCAACTGCAGATGTAACAGATGAAATCATTTTGTGAGAGTAGAGAGTTTTGGGATAGTAATTAAAGTTTGTTGCTGTTAGTGATGTCCATGAGTTATTTTCATGTTTCGAATTTTTTCTGATTTTTTTTTCAATCAGCCTATTTACGACCAGGAACTTATAGCAGTAGACATCCGCTGCAATTACAATTAATGTTAAAGAGAGATAGTTGAAAACCGGTGGCCATAGACAAGTTGAAATATAAAAATGAAGAATAGTAACAGCAACAATGACAGGTACTAAATCACATATCATCAGTGGATGTTATTTTGCGAACACAAGGAAATAACCATAATAGCAAATTGGTAGGATGAGGACGACAAAAATTATAAGAAAAAAAATGCAAGAAAAGGTCAGGTTTAATGGAATACAAAAAAAAAACTGAACGAGACATATTCCAAACTTGAAAGGAAGAAAATATTGTTTTTATCTGCGGAGTGCTGTTTTGCGAAAAAGATGATTTTATAATTAAAACAGTAAAATAAGAATTAAGAGTTTGGAGGCCAAACAGTCTTACTTCTTTCTTTGTAAATATGATCAGCGTACCAAAACACTTCTATGTCGATCAGAATAAAGAGTGAGTGTATATATGAGTACGAGTTTGGTTAAGTTTCTGTGTGTGTGCTTATGTGTGTGCGTGTTTGTGTGTGTGTGTCTACGTGCGCAGGTGTCTGTTTTAATCGCAAGTACAAAAATATGAAATTTACGGGTCAACATAGGGTCAAACAAATTCTGTCTATCCATCAATTTCATATAGATAGATGCAAATATTCTCTCTATAAAAACAAACAAGTTTTATAGAGGCCAGAAACGATATGGTTCATGAGACAGTTCCTCGTCCCTAAGATGTTATACTATTAAAAATCACACATATGTGGAAACTGTTTAATGCATTAATATCAATATAAACAGACCTTTAGACGCTCAAGGCATTTACAACGTCATCTATTTCTTTAATAAAACAGCTTGTCCGAATTTGTACGAGTGAACTTTTATTCTTTTATCATTTTAATTGTTCCAATCATTTGACTGCGACCGTGCTGAAGAACCGCCTTGATCTTATTTGTTAAGCATACTACTATCGGTCTCTTTTGTCGAGCCGCTATGTTACAAGGATGTAAACAATTCAACGCCGGTTGTAAAGCGGTGATGAGGAGCAAACCGACACAAAGTCACACACACACACACATATATAGCTACACACATAAACATATCACTGCTTTGTTTTCGAGGCTATAATGAAAGACACTTGCCCAAGGTGCCACGCAGCGGATATGAACTCGGGACTATGTGGATGGGAAGCAAGCATCATATATATATATATAATATATATATATATATATATATATATATATATAATGATATCAGGGTAATAAAATTTTTAGAAATTTTTACTACCAGTGGCCTAGCGTGTAGAAAAATTAATCAATAGACAATATATTTTTCATATAAATACAGTGTACATTTAAACATAGAAAAGATATCCGTCATAGGATTCCTGGCGCGCTAGAAGGAACAGTCAAAATCCAAACCACTATTAGGGATAAACTTCGAAGGGAATGAAGGACCCCGTTTCTGAGGACCCCGTGGTTGTGTCCGATTAGTATCTGCGAAGCCCGTGTCTGTGTGTATCACGTACAACAAGAGATGGGAACGATGATTCCCTTCGCAAATATTAATCGGACGCAGGCAGTGTTTTGTTTAGCCAGCTGGAGGAGATGTCTTCCTGGGGCTATGAACAACAGTTGCAACGTCCGCTACAAGTCCGCCTCATTTAGGTGGCAAATATACTTCACGATTCCGTGCTGCTACTGTCTCCTTCTCGCTCAAATATTTATTATTGGTATCTCTCTCCCCCTCTCTCTCACTCTTTCTCTCTCTCCCTCTCTCTCTCTCTCTCTCTCTCTCTATATATATATATATAATATATATATATATATAATACATATATATATATATATATATATATTATATATATATAATATGTGTGTGGTGTGTGTGTGTGTGTGTGTGTGGTGTGTGTGTGCGTGTGTGTGTGTTTTGTGTGTCTACATACGAATTCTTTTATGCCTGTTCCAGATGTTTTAGAATTACCTTTCTGAAAACTGAAAAACGTTATTATCTAAATATGGAGAATAAATAGAAAACACTGAAAGCGGGGCTGCATTTCCTTGCACAATAGGAAATATTGAACATAAAAATAACAAAATTGTATGAAGTAATTAGAAAAACATCATATATAATATATATATACACATACATATACTTGCTATACAAATATATCCTTTTGGTTGCAATTACCGGAAACCGATTGACACTTAAATGAGAAGCAAAACTTGACTTTATATCATAGGCAGGTTCAACCCGTTCACCTATATGTGATGTAATGAATCTTTGACCTATATTCCCCGCGTTGATAAATATACGTGAAACTATAAGACCATAATGTGTTTTTAGTATTGATAAGTATTGGTACACTAATACGCATTATAGTTCGAAAAATTAATTGATTTTGAAACAAGTATTAACGAAAGAGATAGCTAGAAATCAAACACGTATTTTGTTACCTACACGACAAAATTACAAAATATTCTCGAAGAAAGGAAGTATGACTGAATTTCTCTCCGGGATATAACGGGTGCAACACAGCAATATATTTATCAAAAGTTGTTAAGTATTAATGAATAAAAATGTCTTTTGAACCACAGAATTTCTAGCCAAGAAACCACCTTTATATGGAGAATTGATTATAACCAACTCTCCCAGAAGAAATTTGAAGCCGCTAATACAATCTGCGTTATTTCCCCAATATTTGCCTTTAATAATTTGATTTACGATTGGAATAATACAAGCGCTTTTAATTTAATTAGCTGTTTTCCCGAAGCGGTTCATTAGGTGAAAGTTAGATATGCCCCTGAGTTCCATGCTGGTTGTCAAATAGTAGCGAAGAATTTTTGTTCTGACTACTAACACAATAAATATGATTTAGTTTAGTTGATTCATTTTAATTTGGATCTGTGGATTGCGAATGAAATATCAAAAAGAGAAGCAGTTATATACGTTTGACATGTGCCATCATTGTAGGTGTCAAGAGTATATAACCTATTCGTAAACGATCGCACTAGATTATTTATATACAAATTAAATATTCATTTTATTCTGTCATTTAATGTGGAGAGATGCATAAATTAATTTTTCATTGTTGACATATTCCGTGTTATAAAGGAAAAACCTCTCACAAAACTATAATCTTGGAGAAATTTATAGCTTCAAGTTCGGGCAATGTTTGTGAGAATTTTATCAAATATATTTGTTTCTGTTTGTAAAAGAAAAAAAAAGCAGAACAGATTAATTAAATAACTACTAAATATTATATACTAGAAAAACGATTGAATGTGAGAACGTGAAATTTTAGAGTTCTGTCAATACATGTAGGAGTTCAATTCATTGTTTAATTATTTCCAAGCTGCATTTTAAAACGTTCTCTTTTTTTTCAAGCTTAAACCGCAGGATCCGTACAACCATCATTATATTGTCTAATACACAAGATCATCAATAGAGGCACAGTTGCTGCAAAACGTTACTAGTTAGCAGTACGAATCTAGAGAAATGTATATCAAATCATGAACTTTCAGATGCTTCTTATCATCTTAGAAACACAAAAACATTAAGGTTGTTAGGAACAGTATTCCATCTGTAGAACAAATACAAATATAGTGAAGTGAAGCCACTAATTTACCAAATAAATGTAAAAAACGATTTCGAGGAAGATACGTCTATAATAACTAGATATGTTACACGTATCGAATCAGTCTCAAATTACTTCATATACTGCTACATTTTCTTATTTTTCTTCCTTTTTAGTTGTATTTATCCCTGACCGGAGACCAAAAGCATTCCACGATTTAAATGTCTCAATTCAGGCAATATATATGTCCAAAGATACATTGTGCTACTTTCTTATGGGGTACTGTATAATTTTTGAATGTTTGCAGTGTTAATGCTCAGAATACGCAAGAAGTTTCGATAATGAATGTCAAAATAATTGAAATTATATATATATAATTTTGTTCGTTGGACAGGAATCTTTAATGATGTTGGTGAAAAGGAATATATGATTACGTACAGAGATATTTGTGAGATTCTCAGACACATTGTTAGAAAGTTTAAGGAGAAAATTGTATTGATATACCTTAAATGAATCTAAACGAAAAAGAGAGTGAAAAATAATGATATGTTATAAAATATATAGCAAGACACCTGGACGAAATGTTACTTCGAATATAAGAATACAGAATCGAAAAAAAATATTTAGAACAATCCAGAAATATACAATTAGAAATAGAAAGATATACCTTCCCAAGCACCCAGAAACGTTATTGGGCATCAAGTTATATTATACAACTCACCGACGGAGGCGAAGGAAAGCTATTAGTAAATTGAAGAAACAACCTCTCACAAAACTATAATCATAAATGTTCTACTTTTCCCCCATAGATGTCTTCCTGCCCATGTGCTTGCTCATATATATATATATATATATATATATATATATTATATATATATATATATATACAGGCGCGTATATTTATATATACGCCCGCTTACTGTTGTTTCTCTGTAGACTTTTTCAGAGTTAATGGTGGTTTAAATGAGGGTTTTAACTCCTCTTTCTAGCAGGGCAGGTAGGCGCCTTATGATAAATACGTGTTGTATATATATGTGTGTGTGTGTATGTGTGTGTGTGTATGTGTGTGTGTGTGCGTGTGTGTGTGCGCGTGTGTGTGTGTGTGTGTGTGTGTGTGTGTGTGTGTGTTTACAGCCATGGCCAAAAGTATTAGGTCACCACAATATTTTCGAGTTCTGCTATATCAATGTTAATGGAACTCGTGCACGTTGTAGATTATGGTATATTTCACCATATACATTAGTTTTAATATCTGGTTGACCATCCTTTAGCATCAATTACCACTTTTACACTCTTCTGTACATTTGCAACCAATTATGAGTAAGACCAACGTCCAAACTTAACATATTTTTCCGTGATCATTTCAGAGTTTTATTCTACAATACGTTGTAGATGCAGTTAATAAACAGTAAAATGCCTAAAACAAGGGAGGTGAGTGAGTGTGAGCGAGTTCAAATCGTAGCTCATCCTGATGATGTAATGTCTCAAAGGCAAATTCGTCAGAAGATGAAATGTCCTCGATGTGTGGTACAAACGACTCTCAGGTGCTTCAGAGAGACAAAAGCTGCGAAGACAATACAAAGAACAGGTAGAATCGTTACTGGCGACGAAAATGGTGTCTTTATAGCAATATGAAGCAGCGTAAGGAATGGCTTAACCCCGGTAAGCAATCGATGCCGTGCGTAAAGCAAAATCTTCATCCACGTAAAACGATGTTGTGCGTATGGAGGGACTGAGAAGGGATTATCCATTACGAATTACTTGAACGGAAACAAACGGTTAACGTGGAACTCTATCTTCAACAGATGGAACGACTCAACACGGCTATTCAAGAGAAAAGGCCTAATCGGCAGCATGAAGTTCTTCTGCTGCACGACAACGCCCTCCCTCGTATCTCCAGATTGACCAAGGCTCAAACAAACCAAGAATAGTTGACTGACAATTTTCATGAGCACGTAACCTGTAACATTTTGAATCTAAGCTGAGGATATCTCAAAAAATTACAGTACTATGTGTAGAGCGTATTTGGGAGAGACCGAGGTCAATCAATATCCCTATAACACCAACGATCGTTTGAAAGCCTCCATAGTCAGGGTCATATCTGGTATGAACCAAAATTATTTGATTCAGGCATGTAGACGATTCACAGCTCGCACAGAAGCACTTATTGATGCTGAATGTAGCTGCATAGCATAAGATTATAATATCTACATTATATGTACAATTGTTCATTTTATTAAGCTGTTTCCTGTTATGATATGTATGTTTTCGTAGGCAAAATCACATTCTCCTCAAATACCTTTATAGATTTCAGGGGAAGCCACTCTGACTTATTTCAAAATGCGAGTGCACGACGTGGTAACTCTAGCGTAAGAGGCATTTCTACTAAATTCAATATTCCACTATTCTCTGGTCATTGAGTACTTGCTCTTCGGAATGCTATCAAGCAGCACACTTTCAACACAAATATTATATGTGCGTGAATATATGTGCATTATGTATGACTGTCTATATGTATGTATATATGTATATATATATATTAATAATATATATATATATATATATCATATATATATATATATATATATAATATATAATATATATATATATATATATTATATACATACATACATTCACACATACATATATATATATATATCTATGCATATATATATATATATATATCTATATATATATATATATATATATATATACATGTATATATATATGTATATGTATATATACGTAATGTATATCGTAGTGTATAGTTTTGCCTTTGTTTCTTTATGCGTAAATATATCCTATGCTTATTATATTCGGCATAACGTACAAAGTTGGAAGCAATTTGTATTTATGTCGATAATATTGAAGCTAATATTTATTTAACTACACTTTATGTAAAATAAGGAAGTCGTATCGGATATTAATTTTGTATGAATGTTGCGTTCTATGGAACATATAAGTTAATAGCGTGCTATCAGTTTGGAAGCAACGAGGACAGGAAGTCTGGAAATAATTAATGGAAATAATAGCGAAAGTTATAACGCTTACAGTATTTATATATTTAAATATTCAATAGAAAAATGTCCATCTTTCACCGACGAAGATCTTGCAAAACATGATTTTAATAGAAGGCTGTTGACATGGGATTCATTGTTAAGTGTATAATTGGATTAAATATTTAAAAATTCAAAGTAATAACACTTTAAGAAATAGCTTAAAATGTGAAATTAATAACCCCAAAATGCGTGAGGCATCGAGATGAAAAATGTATGACACAGTTATACACGACGGAGAAAGAAGTGAAAAAAATGATGGAAGCTATCATGTTCTGAGAGAGCTATTCGTCTATTGCGGGAAAACTAGAAATTTACAATATAGAAATGGTACATACATTCCAGAGGCATATGTTTCTCGCCTACGCTCGAAGACATAGAGTCTCAATCTCTTGAGTCTTTCCCAGTATCTTATATGCTGCATAGAGCCTATCTTCTTCGTGTAACTTCGTTGGATCGCCTCAAGTTCTGCAATTAAGTTTACACTTATGGGGACCATGACTGGGAGCAATATTCAAAGCGGCTTAGGACAAATGTGCTACAGAAAACCATCATGGTTTCCTGATCTCACGTTTTAAAAGTTCTAAGAATCCATGCGGTCAGCCGCCCGCCTTTCATTGCCAACTTAGCAACATACAAATGGAAGGGAGGCATCATTACTCATGCAAATGCCCATGTCTTGCACTGACTGTGTCTCTGAGATTGCAATACCCCCAACTCCTGTGTATGTAATTGGTATTGCATTTAGTTTTGCATGCTGATAGCATAGGGCTTCAAACTGTTCAGCATTAAACCGCACGCTATTCTTCTTAGCCCACTTGTATATTTCATTTAACTCACATTGCAGGTACATAGCGTATTCGAGTTTCTTTATCAACTGTGAGACTTTTATATCGTCTGCATAACTTGTGATTTTGACTCTCGGAGGACATATCTGAGAGGGCAACTATGAACAGTAGTGGTCGCATAACAGTGTGTTGCTGAACACTACACGATATTTGTGTGTGTATCGTTGCTTTTATGTGTTGTAAGTCTAAAACATTGCTTTCTCAGAAAACGCAAATTTGGTTTCACCATTCCATAGCAAATCCTTTGTATTACACTTTGACAATTTTTTATATCGTGACATCTGAAGCACCTGGATATACGATAGCTTGACAAAAAGAACCGGCTATTGTAAGCAAAAATAAGTATTGAATAAACAACCGCATTTGGCCAAATTTGGATATACGACAGTTTAACATAGAAACAATGATATGTGTGTGTGCGTGCGTGTGTGTTTGTGTGTATTTTGAAAAGCTTAATACTCGATGGAATGTAAAATTATGTTATAGTAAAAGCTAGTAGATGCTATAGAATCAAGAATTATCTTTCTTCACGTGTAATAATTCTGTGGGTTTAAATTACCATTTTCATATTAGAAGTGCTACCATGGATACTTTAATATTTTGTGTTCAATATAAAATTATAATATGGTCAACTTATCTGGCGAATATTATTGCTTGAATCACGAAGAGTTCAACTTTCATATTTATGTCAAAGTTTGTAAATTACTTTCGTTGACTGAATTACGTTCCTCTGTATGTTTGTAATTTCGTGATAATAACGAGATTTTACATTCTGTCGTT
>NC_043008.1:41333796-41356296 GCF_006345805.1 Octopus sinensis
CTTGTCAAAATTTAACTATTGCATAATTTCATTCTATATATTAGATTTCATGTTATTCGTTTCATACGGTAGAAAATATTATTGATGACGTTAGAAATCCTATTAATAGTTTCGCTTCAAAATCGATTATGGAATTCAATTACTTTGGGTAACTAAACACTGAGAAATATGGGAAAGCCGATGGCTCAATAGTTAGAGCGTTGGGATTACAATCGTGAAGTTGTGAGTTCGATTCCCTGACCAGGCTCTTTCTTATGTTCTAGAGTAAGACACTTTATTTCACGTTGCTGCAGTTCACTCAACTGCACCGGTGTCAAGTTGTGCCGGTCTTTGCCTTTCATTTGGATAACATTGGTTGCGTGGAGAGAGGAGACTGGTATGCATGGGTGACTGCTATCCTTCCGCAAAACAACCTTGTTGAGACTTGTGCCTTGGAGCGGAACTTTCTAGGTGCAATCCCATAGTCATTCGGAACCATTTTACACTCAGAAATACACAGAAACTGAGACACACGGATACACCTGCACTTATGCATGTTACATATATGTGTACGTGTAGGTATATATATATATATATGTGTGTGTGTGTGTGTGTGTGTGTTTGTGTGTGTGTTTGTGTGTGTGTGTGTATGTGTGCGTGTCTGTGTGTATGTGTGTTTGTGATTATATATTCAAAATATACACAGGTGTATGTGAGTGTGTGTGCGTGTCTGTGTTTGTGAACGAATATATATATATATATATGTGTGTGTGTGTGTGTGTGTGTTTGTGTGTGTGTTTGTGTGTGTGTGTGTGTATGTGTGCGTGTCTGTGTGTATGTGTGTTTGTGATTATATATTCAAAATATACACAGGTGTATGTGAGTGTGTGTGCGTGTCTGTGTTTGTGAACGAATATATATATATATATAGCCATTGATGATGGTGCAGTAGAATAAGACGTGAAATTATTCCCCGTCTGTTATTTCACGTTGCTGGAGTTCACTCAGCTGTCGAAATGACTTGCCGTGTCACTGGTGTCATGTTGTGTCGCCTTTGCCTTTCACTTGGATAACATCAGTTGCGTGTAGAGCTTGAAATAGGAAATGCTATAGTGTCTATCAACATAGCTTTCCTTATAAAGTATTGGTTGAGCCAATAATATGGTAAAATAAAAATTCTCAAATGTCTATAAGTAGAATCAAATCTTAGACGGACTCATATACAAATACACGTTCAAGTGCTCTAATAATTGCACTTAACTATTACGTTTACGTCAACTGCAGATATTCAAGGTTCATTCAAGACATTTTCAGGAAAGACGATTATTAATTCCAAATTTTCTTCAAAATACAACTACAGTTGAGATTCTCCTAAAGCTTGGAAAAAACAACTAAAAATTACAGTGACCAAGATCTATAATGAAGGGAGGATGAGGTACAGCCTTCATGCATATTCCTGTCAAGTAATTGGTTAGGTTGATAGAATTTTGGAGTGGTTCAATGTCCTGGTGCAGGTATCACCGATCGATCCGAATGGATGATCACTGACGTTTTGCGACTAAATCTCTATCTGAACTCCATCAAAATCTCCACAATGTATTCTTTGTTGACCGTAAGAAACCAAGTAGAGTTAGATGATGTTTTTGCTGTAGAAAAAAGACCATCATGAGTTTCCTGGTTGGCCCTGCGTTCTAGCACCTGGAGGTGCCAGAATGCTTCTAATGGGCACACTGTCTCTTGATGTTTGGATCATAACAGGAGATCTAGCTTTACTCATCAGTGACACAAGCACTCTCAAATGGAAAGGAATGATCTCAAATGTCTCCCAACTGACAGCTACGCTCCCAACTGTCGCTTTCTTTGTCTACGTCACTGAGCACATGGGGTACAAGTTTTCCGCATGTTCAGATCTTCATGAATAAAGCTGTGTACAGTTGCCTCACCAAATGCAAATGGTTCTTGTCTTTCAAGATACATGGTGGTCTCCAGCCAGAATTTGAATTTTCATAAGCAGCTACCTTCCTTAAACCTCTTGTACTCTCGTGAAACAGAGGCACTTGCCACACAAGTTAATCCACAAGGAGTCTTGGGGTATTTACTCTCTTTTACTCTTTTACTCTTTTACTCTTTTACTCTTTTACTCTTTTACTTGTTTCAGTCATATCACTGTGGCCTTGCTGGACCACCGCCTTTAGTCGAATCAAATCGACCCCAGGACTTATTCATTGTAAACATAGTACTTATTGTGTCGGTCTCTTTTGCTGAACAGCTAAGATACGGGGACGGAAACACACCAGCATCGGTTGTCAAGCGATGGTGGGGGTACAAACACAGACACACAAACATATACACACACATACATATATATATATATATATGTGTGTGTGTGTGTGTGTGTATACGACAGGCTTCTTTCACTTTCCGTCTACCAAATCCACTCACAAGGCTTTGGTCGGCCGAGGCTATAGTAGAAGACACTTACCAGAGGTGCCACGCAGTGGGACTGAACTTTCATAAGTTTCTTTAACAGTTTTGCTCGGGGTAACACAAAAGATTATTGCATGGGGAGCATTCAAATTGTTTTCTCTTTCCGACTGCATTCTGGAAACACGTCAACTTTGACAAGCTGTGTTTAGCAGAGTAGCTTCAGACTTCTGTTTCAGATGTTTCCTTCAATCTGGAATGATGAAAGTTGGTACGTCACTTTAGTAGATGTATTGTAATAATATACTGAAATTACAATAATCCAATGCCTCGCCTGAAGAGCTGCCACTCATACCTTCTAGAATACTGCTCGTATTCTTGAATAGTCATACATCTAGAAGCCTTGAGTCTTCATGTTTAATGTCAGTTACTCGTAGTTAATGATGTTCAGATGTTATATCATATCCCAACATTCAACCAGTGTCTCTCATTGGTATTACAGAGAAAGCGATGATCTACCAACAATTAATAACGCAATTCGTTCTCCCGTCTGCAAGCAGATCATTCAGTGTTATATAATTTTGTACGAATAACCTGATACATATTATAAAAAATAAAAAGAACTCTAAATTTTATAGCCACAACTCAGTTTAAACATCATACACCAGTCCATTAAGTACAGACAGAAGTACAAATAGCATCCTAGCAGAGTAGAAGGATGCATTCTGAATACATATCATGGTATTTGTGTGTTTTTATCTGTCACGACGTATTATTCAAGCTTTCGTGGAAACCACTTTTCCACTCAACAACAGATAATTGTGATTTATAATATATATTTCTCATATTCGACCATTTTGCTTTTACATCCGTATTTATATTGCTTTATAATACATTGAAAACTGGAATGTTTAATTATATTTACGTGTAAATGATAAACGTTAGATGATAACAAACAACATACCGGGAATTGGCGAGAGTAGATTTAGTGAGACTACAGAATGTAAAATTCTGATTTGATTACAAATACGTGATGTTTTGCAAAAAAATAAATACTTTTACATAAAGTCATGTATATGTGCGAGCGTATATATACACGCATACACATACACACGCACACATACACACACCTATATATATATATATATACACACGCACATACACACACTCACACACACACACACACACACACACATATATATATATATATATATATATATATACATTATATACCTGCATAAATGTATATAGATATATTCACATACATACACGCAAACGCTCACATGTAAATGAATATATACATATGTGTGTGTATATATGTCCGTATGTATATATGTATGCATATGCCACTGTGGATGGGTGTGCGTGTGAATGACACTATGCACATGTAAATATATGAGCGTTCACAAATTCAACATGTGTATGATACATACACACACAAACACACAAACACACACATACACAAACAAACCTCACATACGCACGGAGACTGGCACGACAAATTTAGTTTGTGTTTGTCTTACTGTGTATATATGTGTGAGGGAGGTGTTTGATTAATTGATTGAACTTGACTCTGGAAGCTCGCCTCAGGAATCAGACAACCGCCCGAGGATACAAAAGATAGCTTTTTGATTTTCAAAATACCAATAACCAATGTTTATGTTTGTGACACTCTGTTTTTCGGTATGACATTCACTTTAGTTGTGTACAGTTGCTGTCTGAGGGTTTAGGTCAAATTTTTTAAACATTAGGGAAATCGTACATACGTTTTGATTTGATAACCTCAACTATGCCCATAATGTACGTCAAGATGGAGGCATCATATTGGAATAGTTGCATTTCATTACTACAACGTGATATTGTCATCAATATGAAGGAATCATAAGCTACGCGTTTTCTTTCTTTTCTGTACATCAGGTCATCTATCAGTTGTATAGAAATCACTAGGCTATCATTTTAAATCACCATTTTATAGAACATAATGTTTTGTATAACATATTTTTTATTTGCTTTTCAAAGTATTATATATGTTCCTATGCCTTACAACCATCAGATTTTATCGTGAATGCACGTAATAAATACACATCTACTTATATCCATTATGAAGTTGATATATATTTATATCATTTTGCTTCTTACTTTCTTCTTTCGCAATTCCGAATGGCCTTCACAAACAGCTTCAACCTAAACGAAAATATTTACTTAATCGCTGCATTTCCTTAAGTAGGTGTTCCTACTATTTATTTTCCTTTGTGTCATTTATATAAACTCTTATAGTTGTGTGTATTGTTTGCAAAATATCTCCATTTATAAGGAAGAAATTGTATATTGATCTCCAAAACTTATTGTAACTAAATACAAATACGTCGGACCTAATATAATATGTGCTTTTAGTTCAGATATTTATGAATGAGTAAGGCAGAGTTTTCTTGGCAAAAGAATTATAAAAAGAATAACATATTTACCTTATTCAGATGTCTCTCGCTTTTATCATTTCCCTTTCTCCCTTCATCGGTTTAGAAAGAGTTACAATGTTTACGATGTAAATATTACCCGTGTGCCAGGTTGAAGTCGAACGTTTCCGTCGGTTCTCATCTCGGGTGGTGAGATCAAGTTATTTTGCCGAACAGCGATAAAAATTTATTCATTACATATAAAAAGAAACCAATTACAGTTTATGAAAACTAGTTACAGCCTGTTGCGAAACTATAGAAAACAGATCAAATAAACAAAATTCTTAGTATAGAAACACATTTATTTTATCCTTGCACTCTTCCCGAAAAGTTTTATACACACATAAGAATAAATTATCAGCGACGAAGCGGTATAAGTATCAAAAGGCAATCTGTATACCCAACTTAATGTTAATGTTACAATACAATATTCGGGGTTCTCTGTGATTGAGTGTGTGTCACTGTGTGTGTCTTTGTGTGTCTGTCTCAGTGTGTCTGCCTCTGTGGGTCTGTCTATGTGTGTCTGTATTTGTTCCCTCTCCCCATTTGACAACCGGTGTTAGTGTGCTTACGTACCCGTAACTTAGAGGTTCGTCAAAAGAGTCCGATGGAATAAGTACCTGGCTTAAAATAACGTACTTTTTGTGATTCGTTGGACTAAAAATCCTTCACCGTAGTGCCGCAGCATGACCGCAGTCTGACATTTGTGACAAATAAAAGACATATATATATATAATATATATATATATATATATTATATATATAGAGAGAGAGAGAGAGAGAGAGAGAGATACATAATATGTATGTATATATGTATATACATATATACAAAATATGTATATGTATATATATATATATATATGAGACCAAAGATGTACGTACGCCGCTATATGTGTATATAAATGAATGGAACAAGAACGTAACAGGTGACAACACAACATTCGGACAGTTAGACGATACAAAAAAGGACAGGAAAAAACAAGGACTGGTCAGTCGTAGCTCTCAATCCTCAGTCGAGTACCATATAGTCTTTGCAGTTTCGGGTCGTTACTCTCGACACTGATCTAAGAAAATCTAAGCTAATAGCACTAGATTTTTTAGCAAAGAAAAAATAACAGCTAATGTGCACAGCCTAAATATCCATTTAAGTAGCCTATTCAAACCAGAATTCATTATATTGTGGTACATATATATATATATATATATATATATATATATATATATCATAAAAATATCCAACGCTACAGTTTTTGATTACTGGATTAGCTCGAGAATCTAAACTCTATCCCCTCCAATGCTGCACTGACCTCAACAACCTTTGAGTGTCATTCTAAACATTGCATCAACATTGCCCAATTTATGTTGGTATCAGCTTTAATATTCAACTACGTGCCAATCTTCGCATGACAAAATTTCTCGCTTGCTTCGCATCAATGCACTATGTTGGAACCATTACACCTCATCTGACTCTGCTTTTTTTTAAGATAATACTAATATACTCAAAAAGTCACTGTAACATTCAAACACTTCCTGGGCAATTTCGTCAAATAATTCCCTGATAAACCTACTCTCGGATAATTCTCTGCAAACAATAATTCTTTATTCAAATGGGACACGGCAAACTATGTATGACCGTAACATATTTAAATATATTCTCCAAGTGGTGATGTTACGTTTCTAATGGAACTGGTTATTTCAGGTCGAAATCTCAGTTTCCATGTACATAAGTATACCTTCAATGTATTTACACCTATATACACATAACATATATAAATAGATAGCAACATAGATAGATACATACATATATATATACATAGATATATACATACATACATATGCATGGAAATGTTAGTAGAAAGCTCCGTGATGATAGTAACATCGATCATCAGCGCAGTTTATCATGGACCAATAACCGGATTACTACCTCCCATTTTGAAGGGTATGTGTTTACAATCCAAGAACAGAAAATATCAACCAAGAACCTGATTCAAACAAAAGGAACAGAGATGCAGAAAAAGTAATAAAATGTGACAATCGAAGCACACTTTATGGACTTCACACTGCAGCTATTATCCACATCATAAGCAGTTGTTCGAAAATGCCATTACAGTCTTATCTACCGATGAGACGTGATGTTGTGTCTAGGACACTCTGTAATCAAATATGTCGAAAGGAGTGGCTGTGTGGTAAGTAGCTTGCTAACCAACCACATGGTTCCGGGTTCAGTCCCACTGCGTGGCATCTTGGGCAAGTGTCTTCTGCTATAGCCCCGGGCCGACCAATGCCTTGTGAGTGGATTTGGTAGACGGAAACTGAAAGAAGCCCGTCGTATATATGTATATATATATGCGTGTGTGTGTTTGTGTGTCTGTGTTTGTCCCCCTGGCATTGCTTGACAACCAATGCTGGTGTGTTTATGTCCCCGTTACTTAGCGGTTCGGCAAAAAGAGACCGATAGAATAAGTACTGGACTTACAAAAAGAATAAGTCCCGGGGTCGAGTTGCTCGATTAAAGGCGGTGCTCCAGCATGGCCGCAGTCAAATGACTGAAACAAGTAAAAGAGTAAAAGAGAATAATCCAGAGGAGAAAGAAATAAGAACCCAGAATATGGTAGAAGCCATAGCCGCTCATAATAAAAATGAGTACTGATGGAGTGTCCCAGTGAAAACCTCAATAAAATGTAAGCACAACAGAACTGATATAATGATTTGGCATAGAGAAGAGAAACAGTGCACAGTTGTGGAAATAGCTGCCCAGTGGATGTTAACATAAAGAACAGTGTAAAAGAGAACACGTGCTGAACTATCTTTCTTTTACTATCTTTTACTTGTTTCAGTCATTTGACTGTGGCCATGCTGGAGCACCGCCTTTAGTCGAGCAACTCGACCCCGGGACTTATTCTTTTGTAAACCCGGTACTTATTCTATCGGTCTCTTTTGCCGAACCGCTAAGTAACGGGGACATAAACACACCAGCATCGGTTGTCAAGCAATGCTAGGGGGACAAACACAAACACGCATATATATATATATATATATATATATATATATATACACATATATACGACGGGCTTCTTTTCAGTTTCCGTCTACCAAATCCACTCACAAGGCTTTGGTCGGCCCGAGGCTATAGTATAAGACACTTGCCCAAGGTGCCACGCAGTGGGACTGAACCCGGGACCATGTGGTTGGTAAACAAGCTACATACCACACAGCCACTCCTGCGCCTGCGAGAACTACTGAGAAATCTGCAGATTAAAAATTCAGGTTTATACCTGTAATTATTGGAGCCCTGGGATATGCAACACACTGCCTAAATACCAATCTTGAGAAATTAGGCTTCCCAAGCCAGAAAGTAGAAAGCTAATTCGAAGACTACTGATTCAGTCCATCACCGGAACTGTAAATTTCTGTAAAACGTACCATAAATTTTTCATTTATATATGAGTATGTCTAGATACGAAACTATGTTCATGAGAATAAATACATAAAACATTCAAATCTGCACATACATGCATACATACATACATATATACATACGTACATACATACATACATACATACATGCATACATACATACATACATGCATACATACATACATACATACATACATACATACATACATACATACATGCATACATGCATACATACATACATATATACATACATACATACATACAAAAATCCCTTGTTGTTGATGTTGATATTCCTCTGAAAGATACTTGGATCTAGGTTAGAAACCGGTTCTTTCTCTATTGGCAAGAAACCCTGAAGTAAACTGAATCATGGCATGCATACATTCATATATGTATAACGGGGATGTTGGAAATAAGTATACATGCTTGTATTTCATAAAAATAAGCTGTTCGCTCCGAGAACGAACCGAAAGACTTGGCTTCTTGCGGCTGTTCATCGAGAGAAGTTTTCTTCATTCCTTTCAACAACGTGTTTTACGTTACAATCCTTGTTCAATTTTGAAGTATCTACACAGCAGGGTTAAATATATTTTTACATTCTAGTCATTCATATTTACATAAGAATTCTCCGGACATAAGCTATCTGTGATTTACTTAATATGTATGAATATGTTTGTGAATGTGTGTATGAGTTGTATATAGTTACACGCTCAAACATACACACACACATACACGCGCGCACACAAACTTGTTTAAATAACTAGAAGTTGTCAACTTTAAGAACAACAAATACTATTTATCAAGGGAATATTACTACGTTGTTATTCTTTCGTTTATATTCCATATGCCATATAAATATATATGCTTTTATGCATGTATGTGTGTGGTTATGTGCGTATACACCTTTGGTTTTTCATGCGTACATGCGTTTGCACGTCTATGTATGGTTGGTTTGCGTGTGCATGTATGCGCCTACGTGCGGTACGAGAGACATAATAGTCGTAATGTTGATTCAGAGATGATTGCTGTTTGGAAATATTCTGCAGAACTATTTTAATTTTAAATTTTTTCCATCTTTTATATGTGACGTTATTGTTAAAGTAATTTTCCAACTTTTGACAAGCGAACAAAACTTACGAATATCAGAGGGAAAAAAAAATACTAAACTTTTTCTCAAAGAAATGAAATTGCAATTTTGCATAGTCCTTATCTTCCATTCACATATGCCTTAACTATTTTTTCTTAGCTTGTATAATTTTACGATTAAAAAAGTAACGCCAAAAATTCTTCTTTAAATGTATTTTTATGTATATTTGGAAAATTTATTTACTACTTTTGAGTTGGGTTTTCTTTTTTTATGAATTTCAAATTTCAAATAAGTTTATTAGATCGAAATATAGTTGGTTTTTTTTCCAACTATTTTAGTTCGATAGCATTGCTGAGTTTTTTCGAAGGCTGTGTATTTTTTTTAATTTATTTTTCTTCCTTTCATTAATTTGTTATCTAGAAGAATGCGCAAAAAGCCAATTAAACATCCTGCCTTCTGAATGGATTTTTCGATTTTTCCTACTTTCTTATTATATTATATTTTTTCGTATTTACCAAAGCATTTACACTTTTTTTTTTACTATATACTATATAAAGTGTCATAAGGTAATATAATCAACTTGTAGCTATCTTTGTGTAATGAGATGCTACATACGTTAAATCATTAGATTAAAATGAACTGCACTACTTCATGTTGCGCCTATATGTCTTGCAAGTTCAAGTCGCTCACATGTCTGCATTAGTAATAAACCATCTACTGTATAATACTGACACCCCGCTTAATATAAAATGCATCTTCTTTGATAAATATATTTATATATACACACCAATCAATGGGAAAGTTTTGGAAAGTTAGATACGATTTATTTCTGGAAAATATGGTATTCAAATTAAATATCCTTATTTCAGTAGCACACATCAAGTCTGCAATAGTCTCGTATACTTCATTTATACCAGTAATCTAACTAGTGTTTACCTAGGCAATATTTCCGTTAATATTCACGCCGTTGGTAGCGCATGTTACAGCGGTTTGGGCAGGGGGCACACAAACATTAGTTCAAGAGTTTGTCTCTGTGTTGCCTTTGAATAAATATCATCCTTTTCGTTGCCTCAGCAAACTCAACTGAAAATTATTCCAAGTTGCAAGTGACAGGTTATACAGTGAAATACTTACATCATATTCCACTGTATAATTTATCCGAACACCCTTAGAATTTCTAATCTGTCTGCAGGCTCAAGGTAGATTATGTTTCAATACGAACTACAAAGAGGACTTATACATCTTTTGTTGACTCACATAGATGAATACTGCCTTCCTAATATAGCACAACTCTCTAACGAATGCTATAATACGGATTCGCCATATATAGTCTGCTTAGAGGAACGGCTTTTGGCATTCTGTGGGTGAAGAAATTGTAAAATAGAAGGTTAGTATTAAAACACTACTGTTGGAGGTGCTTTGGATTTGAACTAGGATAACCTGAGTTAAATCGAACAGAGAAGATATGGAACAAAGTGGTGACAAAGAGAGAATTTGAATTGGTGAACCAATTTACATGGGTGCATACATAGATATCTCATGTATATGATGTGTTTGCATGTCGCTTTCATGCAGCAATGTATATGCTACATTTTATCTTATGTTTTCCGTGCCAGTTTCCGAGTGTTCCAAATGTGCATGCGATTCTGTACATATATATTTTATACATAGAATTCAAATGTAGAAAACTAGGAATATTTTACAAATGTTCTCGGTACAGATCGAGGCCTATTATTATTCACAGGATGCGAAACCGTGTCCTTACATTTCACAATTTCGAGACAATTCTACCAATTAATTCTTACATAACGCAGCACAGCTTTATTAATCGAAATATGAGACAAGGTGTGTATGAGGTAGATAAAGAATGATGCAGTGAATCTCTCAGTAATGTGGGAGTAAATCCTACCACCTATATACACACATATGTATTGCAGTTTTATAGGAAATGACATGTATATTTATAGACACATACTCAGGCCAATGCCCACACCCCCTCATATCTATATATTATCTATTTATGTATATATATATATATATATATATACATATATACATATATATACACAGATATGCGTATATATATGTGTGTATTTATATATATATGTATGTATGTATGTATGCATATGTATACATTAATCCATGCATCATATTATTATTATTATTAATATTATTATTATTATATTATAATTATTATTATTATTATTATTATTATTATTATTATTATTATTATTATTATTATTATTATTATGTATATATATATATATTATATATATATATGTATATATATATGTGTGTGCATATTTCATATGTATGTATATATATATACCTATCTATATATATTTACAAATAAATAAATATAAATATATATATATGTGTGAGTGTGTGTGTGTATGTATGTATATATATATAAGCATATATACGTAGAAATACATATACGAATGTGAGATATATAATTTTTAATGTCATATTTATCAATAGTCTACAAAAAATATCTCCTCCATCAAAAATATAAGACGTTGTATATTCTAATAATTACAGAATTACAGAAATATCTATTTATATTACTATAAAAAATCACCATGATTTATTTGCAAGGCCCAGGAAATAACTATATGTGAGTGTATATATATATATATAGGTGTGTGTGTGTGTATATAAATATATAGATATAGATATAGATTGATAGATAGATAGATATAAATATATAATTATAGCCATGTAAGTATACATGTGTATATATATATGTATATATATATATAATGTTTACATTGATAGACAGACAGACAGACAGACAGACAGACAGACAGACAGATGGCTCGTTAGCAATTAAAAACTAAGATAGACCAGCGTTGCTAGAAATAAGAGCCAAAAACGACTCGAGTAGTCACACAAAGCTCTAACCTGACAGGTTGACAAAAGCGAGGGTGGGAGCAAAAGCACTTCTCCATGGTGAGATCAATTCACATATGAATTTAAAATATATATTCATATCACGTGATTTTGAACTCTGATAATTTTAATCTTAGTTCTTGTCAGCTGATCTTGTACCCTTCTTTTTACTTACGTGTGTGTGTGTAACAGTGTGTGTTTGTATATATGTATGTGTACATATATATATATATATATATATATATATATATACAAGTGTTTGGTAGCCATCCGAAAACTCCGGGTTTCGGATGCCGCGGTGGAAAACCACGTCGCCATCTCTTCAGTTATCCGGCCTATCATTTTTATCAATGTGTGTGTGTGCGTGTCTGTGTTTATATGTGTGTGTGTGTGTGTGTGCAAACTAATGCGCGGACCTATTTATTAATGGATTCGTGAATGTGTGTATTTACGGAAGCAGGGGAAATGTTTGCCGTATATACTTATTTTATTTTCAGTTGAAACATTTTCAGCAGTAACTGCAAGATTCACATTGTTATCATTTGACCAGCATGAGATTTAACGTGATACTTGCATTTCCGAACGATAATAATATTCTTTTCTACTCTAGGCACAAGGCCCGAAATTTTGGGGAAGGGGGATTCGATTTTATTGACCTCAGTACGCAACTGGTACTCAATTTATCGACACTGAAAGGATGAAAGACAAAGTTGACCTCGGAATTTGAACTCAGAACATAAAGACAGACGAAATACCTATTTATTTACTACCCACAAGGGATTAATCACAGAGAGGACAAACAAGGACAGACAAACAGATTAAGTCGATTATATCGACCCCAGTGCGTAACTGGTATTTATTTAATCGACCCCGAAAGGATAAAAGAAAAAGTCGACCTCGGTGGAATTTGAACTCAGAACGTAAAGACAGATGAAATACCTATTTCTTTACTACCCACAAGTGGCTAAACACAGGGGGGACAAACAAGGACAAACAAACGGATTAAGTCGATTATATTGACTGGGAACAGTGAGCAAAAATCTCGATATGTACGTGGAACAAATAGGGGCTGCAATAAGGGTGGAACACTTACAGAAAACAGCACTGCTTGGAACTGCCCGAATACTCCGGAAGGTGCACGAAAAATAAGAGGTGTTACCTTAGTTCACTGGTAGTGAGCAGCTGACACCTCAGTACATCTCCAGCGTTAGAAGCTGTGCGGAGGCAATAATAATAATGATAATAATGATGATGATAATAATAATATAATAATAATAATAATAATAATAATAATAATAATAATAATCCTTCCTGAATCCTGCTTTTCCTCACCATCTTTAATGTTTGCTTTCTTCGAAGCAAATTTTCGAAGTAATTTGAAAACAGAAAAGGTTTGTATCACCGACAAAATGCATCTTTACTTAATAAAGTCCAGTCCCCTACCCCCAAAACACAGCTGGCTTGCAAAACAGTTTATCAAAATACAATATTGAAGCTTTTAAATCTAGTGAATTAAACAGAAGCTTACAGCACTCCAAAAACATACCTCAAGCAAGGTGATAACAACAACAATAATAATAATAATAATAATGATTATAATAATAATATAATAATAATAATAATAATAATAATAATAATAATAATTATAATAACAACAACAACAATAATAATGATGATGATAATAATAATAATAATAATAATCATAATAATAATAATAATAATAATATTAATAATAATATAATAATAATAATAATAATAATAATAATAATAATAATAATAAAGTGGGGGGCATCATAGTCATGTGTTGAGAGGGATTCTTTGGGGTTTGAATAATTCACCTCTGGAAACATAGGTGTTTCGTTCAACATATTTAAACAACGCTTATTCAGGGACCTTTTGAGCGGGATGGGTTACTCGACCAGAAGAACATTCTAACCGGGCCCCACCTGCAAGGTCATGTGCTGTTTATCTTGATATGACAGCACCATGTCGCGCACATATGGTTGTGAGGCATGTGGCTAGTCTACCCTTATTAGACGGTAGTCATGATGGGTATCTTGGGCTTCGTATATTTTACCCCAGTGTCACAGCTCTCACACTTAATAATAATAAATATTTTACTATAGGTGCAATGCCTGCACTTTAAAAAGTTAAAGCGGTGATAGTCGATTGCATCGATTGAGTACTTCACTGATAATCTCTAATAATTTTATGTGTTCGTAACTGTTGGAAATACAATCTTCTTTTAAGTTGAACTCACAACCGGTATCCGTCTAAATCGATTTATCAACCAAAATGCCGTTGGTCATTTAGAGAATTTGTTTAATTTATGTGATATAAGCTGTAATAAACACCAGCAATAAAAAAAAACGTTTTGCTGAATAGAATCATATTTATATAAAAAATATAAACACTAATTCGAAAAAATATAAATAAATCATATATTATAATAAATTCCAAATTCGCTAGAATCATGAAAACATAACTATTGCTTATGAATTTCTATCGTTTTCTTTTTCTTATCATACTTTCAGTCTCGTGAGTATGAATATGTTGTTATGGAAAATAAAGTAATGTGTAAAAAAAAAGTCTTTGTAAACAAAAACTAAACCTCTCTAAAGTATATTTTGAAGAGAAATTGTAATATTAAAATGTTAGATGCTTAGTGGATTTTTTCTTCCATTCATGAAGTTATCACACACAAAAATATGATTTTAAAACATCTTTTTCTTTTATTTAACACAACATGGGGAAGAATGAAATATATTCTGACCTTCTATTTAGCTTTGTATTTATATTTTCTATAAAATTTTAGTAGTTATTTGGAAGAGTAGAAAAGTTTGGTTTAATATTTAGTTAAAATATCTCACTCATAGTCCATGAATACTGATATATTTTAACAGAGAATATGTCTGCAACTATTCATTATAGATATATTGTTTGGACTTTTCGAGGAATTTTGTATAGAAAATCTACCTGTTGATGGCTTTTAATAAACGATTCACTCTACAAGGAAATATTGTTGTAAAGTTTTGATCTCCTGCAGTAAAGTGTATTGTCGGTGGCTGGGCATGGAAGCCTTCACCTTTATGTCAATTATCACAAGAGTGCGAAATATACGAGACAGCATTAGTCAATATTCTCTAGTCAATCCGCTACCTATCGACGCATTGTAATATACTGTCATAATGCAGAATTAATTTTAATACAAAAATACAATGGAAAATGCATTCAATAAAAACAAAATAACACACACAAACACACAAACACACATACATACACACACATATATATATATAAATTTACTTGGAGAAGAGAAACAACACGTGCGTTGGGTCATATAATAACAATATAATAAATAAATAAAACATATGCATATATACATACATATATGTACATACATCTATATGTATATATACATGCATATATATATATATTGTTATATTTCGGAATGGTCATATTGCCAGTTTAGCCAATAAAAACACACGCACTATATATTTGGTGTTATTTTGTTTCAGTGTTATTTATTTTTTACATTAATCTTAATCTTATTTCGGCCAAAATAACACCAAATATATAGTGTGTGTGTGTTTTTATTGGCTAAACTGGCAATATGACCATTGCGAAATATAACAATATCTGTTTCAACACACGACTTCACATAAAAATATTTAAACGTACATATATATATATATATATAAATTCAATTTATTCCTCATTTGAGATACAACTCATTCTGTAATTGGAAAATCAATTCTGAATTAATAATAATAATAATAATAATAATAATAATAATAATTATTATTATTATTATTATTATTATTATTATTATTATTATTATTATTATTATTATTATAACAATAATAATCATAATAATTATAATAATTATAATAATAATAATAATAACTAGCTGGAATCGTGAAATAATAATAATAATAATAATAATAATAATAATAAAAATAACTAGCTGGACCTATGAAATATTCACAGAAAACAATTTCTGTTACACAAACATAAATTGAATTACTAATTAACCTTAAAATATATCGTACATATTCAAAGAATCTTAATGTACAAATTGAAATGCAGCAGAACGAAATAATAAATGGATTTATAAATGAAAATTTGGTAATTGAGTTGTTTTCCACCACGTTTTAACTAGCCTAAACTATACACACACACACAAATACATTCATATATATATGTCTCGAGTTTTAGCTATAATTTAAAGGGTCCAGCTTTGTTATGTATGCAGTTTGTGACTTAATTTTATTCTCGTGTGGTAATGAAAAGTGAAATTGTCATCCAATTTTTGCTGTGTCTATGTATCTATGTATGAATGTTTTACGTACCTACTGTCTCTCTCACTTTCTCTCTTTCTCTTTCACTTCCTTTGTGTCTTTCTCTCCCGCTTTTGATTTAATAATGTGTATATGTATCTATGTATCACCATTTCCATCAAATGGTACTTCCCCATTTCCTAACTGGAGAAGCGAGGTTGAAGACTGTTTTGCACATTGGTCCCCATGTAATAAAGTTCGCAGGAGAGTTTCAGTACTTTATTCCATTGGTGTGAAGACCTAATGCATGCTTTTATTTCATCACATCTTGTTCGTCTAGGAATGACAGTTAATGTCTGTCTGAAATTTCCTGTTGAAACTAATGTAACTCCTTCTATATATGTATTGTTACCTCTGATGTCCTGTAAGGCCTTACCAAGAGTTTCTATTGCACCCTTATGTGATATGGTGCATTCATCCCAAATGATAACGTAACATAGGCACAACACTTCTGCTGAACCTCAATCTTTGTTACAAATTGAACTGACATTTGTGACCAGGTTTACAAGTAATTTCAAAGCAGAATGATCTGCTCATCCTCCCGGAAGAATGGAGCGGAAAGCCAGAGAATGGTACAGGAAACTGCAATTCTTCTTTAGAGAGAAGCAATACTACAAATGATTTACCTGTGCCACGAGGAGCATCAAGAAAGAAAATTCCTCTGTTTTTTTTGGCGATTGTAGAACGCCGCACACATGCATGCACACACAAACACACACACTACACACAGATACATATGCAAACATTATCAAACATGAGATGAAATAGATGAGTGGATGTGGGTGGGTGTGGGTGTATGTGTGTGAATGTGTGAGAGAGCGAGTGAAGGGTTGTGTTGTCATGTATACTTAAATAAATAATCATACATCCTTATTTTGTGTGTAAGAGAGAAAGAGAAAGAGAGGGAGAACCACTTAGACATCACTCTCTCACACACACAACCGCACACATGCATACAAAAAAGATGTATACATATGTATTTATGTATGTACGTATACATGACAACACACACCTTCACCCACTCACACACACGTACACACGTACATAAAGGTATTCAAACGTACATACAAAAACACACGTGCGCGTGTGTGAATGACTACAAATACATAGAGTTGAACCCGGTGTACAAAAAGAAAGTAAATAACATTTTTACGGAAATTTACGAAATGCCCATATGTTTTGGACGTTTATGTTGAATTGCAAAAAATTTAATGTGATATCTGTGTAATACCGAAATCATTTCTGGAGTATGTGTGTGTGTGTGTGTGAGAGAGAGAGAGAGAGAGAGAGAGAGAGAGAGAGAGAAAGAGAGAGGGAGAAAGATAATATTGCAAACAATGAGATAAACATGGAATGAAAAAATCGTATAAAAAAAAGCACGAATATTTAAATTTGTGAATTTAGTAAATATTGGTTTCAATAATTTATCGTAATTCTTAACAAATGGTGAATTAAAACTTGAAATGAAAACATAGAAATAAGACCATTAAAACAGAGTGAGATACTTCGGTGTTTTTCTGTCAATACCGGAAGTTGACATTGAGAAACCTGTTTAAAGTGGATCAGAAATATCAAGCAATAATTTTCTTAAAAAATCAAAAAACAAAAGCCTATCATATGTCCGCGGTCAAATTATTCATGCATCACAACTATGGAATTGGTGAAGCCGTTTTCACGCGCAAAACGAAGACACACACACACTCTCTATTTTATAAATTATATATATATATATATATATATATATATATATATATATATATATATATATATGATATATATTTATATATATATATAAATGTTATGTATATAATATATATATATATATATATATATATGATAATTATTTATATATATGATATAAATGTTATGTATATATTATATATATATATATATATATATATTATAATATCATATACATCTATATATATATATATATACACATAACATTTATATCATATAATAAATATATATCATATATATATATATATATATATATATACATACATTTATATTATATATATAATATATATCATATATATATATATATATATATATATATATATATAATATACACCCTAACACACTCAACATCTGAATCAAAAAGAATTCATTTTACTTGCATTAATTTTTCACTCGCTCTTGTATATATGTTTGTCTGTGTATGTATGCAAATGTTTATATATTTATATGTAAATGTATTTACCTATGAATGCCTGCAATATGACGCGTACAAAGTTAACAGGTATATTCCAACTATTTTAACAAACCACAAACGACAATTATCTAAATATTGAACTCCTGCAGTGTAAAGAACTAATGCAAACATAATTGGCAAACGCATAAGCACTTGAAAGACATGGAAATATGTATGAACCATGCTATGACAATAAACAACGTATAAAGGCACATTTATATGAAAACGTGCATACTTGCACACGCTTGAGCATATTTCCCTATGTGAGTTATATATATGATATTATACATTTATTTGTGAGTGTGTATATATGTGTATATATGTAGGTAAATGTATATATATATTTATGTGTCTGTGTGTGCGCACGCGTGGGTGTATACACGCGGGTACACGTACACGCACGCGCACAGTTGGTTATGTTCTTGATGCAACTAATATTAAATTCGCTTCGCAGACTGGAGAAAGTTTGCGAAGTTACTGATAAAAAAGGTGTTTATCAGAATCTGTTCAAAATATTGATTGTCTTTGCCACGGTGAGGTATTTTTTAAACAGGATAAACTTTTCATTTGGGCTCGATTGTTTGATCATTAAATTGTTTTATTGATATTTATTTTTTTTTTTGCATTTAGGAATTATGATTTCTTTTTTTTATGAATCTAATTCTTTGGCTACCATACAGTACTTTCATACACAGCATTGATGGATGGATATAGACTATCCGTATTCCTTCATTGATCCGTCGATGTGGAAACTTTCAATATATATCTTTCTTTCATATGTCATATCTACTTGGCGAAGACTGTGGAATATCTGTTTCCCTAATCACTGACGATCGCTTTATGAGAGAGGGGGAATAGTGTTTAAGGTAGCCGTCTCATATTCATGAGATTGTGTCATTTCCAGACCACTCGCTCGAGATTTACCTTCGCTTCTTAAATAAATTGTTTCATAGTCCAGTTTATATTGGCAGGGTGGATTTCAGTTTTCCTACTGGTGATGGTATATGCAATTTCCATTTTGTAAAATGCGCAAGTTTTATTCTAGCAAATATTTCCGACACTTTTATGATGGGGCAATAACTCTCCAGACAGCACATCAAATATTAGTAACTGTATTCCGTCTTGCTCGTTAACACAAATTGATTTACGCTTATATATTCGACATAATAGCCATTAGTATTATATTTCTTATATATATATATATTGTTATTTATATCTAATTTGTTTAATTTGTTATGACACTATGTCGTCAACGTTGTATGTGCTAATCAGTTAAAAAGTTGTTATTCTTTAGCTCTTTGTTTAAAATTCCGTATATATAACATCATTTTTGAAAGATTTATTTTTCCTTCCTTTTTCGCACACTTACTGGTCGACGAGCCATTTTCCTCTTCTATCCATTCATAGTCGCCAAGTCGATGCAAGTAGGTAACAAGGGTACCTCAACTCATTTGGTGTTGTCCTGCAACATCTGCTGCTCTAGAACAAGAGTTATTTTCAACAATTCTCTTAACAGCGCAACGGCTCCTGTCAAGAGGCCAAGGTTGGCCTGAGCTGGAATGTGTTAAATCCTTTTCTTTGCTGGGAAATTTGTACAATAGCTCCGTCGACTACGGTAACAATCTGACACTGGCTAAATCCACTCTGAGGGTGACTTACAATATGCTCTCTTTAAGTACCAAAAAATACTTCTGCAACTGTTGTTCCCAGCATGGATAGTTTCTATCAGTAATCAATATACTGTAACCTAAATTGAAAAACGATAATACGTGAAACAGGTTTCAGGCACCAAAGTTTGCATTTTTATTTTTATCTTGCGTCACAATGGATAAAGCGTGTGACAACGAATCACAAGGTTCCGGGTTCCACTACCGGCAAGACAGAGGCGAATGTGTTTTGATATAGTTTCATATGTACAAGACTTATAGGAGTGGCTCCGTGGTAAGAAGTTTGCTTCCCAGCCACGTGGTTTCGGGTTCAGCTAGCTTCGTGGCACCTTGAACAAGTGTCTTCTAATATAGACGTCGTCCACCAAAAGCCACGTGAGTGGGTTTGTTTGGCCGGAATTGAAAATAGCTCATCATGTGTACGTGTATGTGTGTGTGTGCGTGCGCTCGAGTAAGAGAGAGAGAGAGAGAAAGAGAGAGTGTTGCGTGTTTGCGTTTGTGTGTGGGTATGTATGCGCGTGTGTTTGCTTGTCTCATCATAACAACCGGCAGTCTTGCAAAACGAGATCGATAATCGATATGGTAATTACCGGCTTCGATTTTTTTCGACTAAACCTTACAAGGTGATGCCTAAGCATTGCCGCAGCCCAATGACTGAAAACAGTTAAAGATAATACATATATATATACATACACACACATATATATATATATATATATATATATCATATGTATATATATATATATATATATATGTGTCATATATGTATATATGTATGTGTGTAGATGTGTGTGTGTGCGTATGTATATATTTAAAGCATTATTCCTTTGGGACTTGCTGTTTTACCAACTCATATTTCATTATTCTATTTATCAAATAATGTTTGTTCTCTTCAATTCAATTGCAAACATTTACTCATTTCATTTCTTTGTTCTCTGTTCTATCATATATATATTCGTGTATTGACTTTAATATTTAAAGCCCAACGGGAGAATATGGGGGAGTGGCGGTTGAAGTGGACTTGTGAATGTTTTGAATATTGGTAATGCAGAAACTGTTATTTGCAACGTTTTGCGTCTAAGCCTAAGATAGTCATCGCTCTAATGTCAAAATACATATAAATATAAGTAAATAGCGATGAATACCAAAAATATAAGAACTTCGGTAATATTGGGAATTTAGGCAGTGGTTCGTAATCTACTGGCACCGAAATCAAATATTTCAAATAGTCTTCAACTGACAAGGGGCAGCTACGTCAGTCTATTTTGCTTTTGATTTATAAAAACATTAATTCTTCGACAATTTTCTTCGGATAGTAGAATTACGGAACTCTAAATAACTGCGCTCATTTTCTCCAACTCAACATGTCTAAGTCACCGGTGAGAGACTGATGTTGTTAGTTTCTTTCATTTTCCCTCGGTGTACCTCTTATATATATATATATATATATATATATATATATATATATATATATATATATATAATATATATATATATATTATATAGTTGTGTATGTCTCTCTGTGTGTGTGTGTGTAACACAAGGCATAAGTTATGGTCATTTCTCTTTATTGGGGTAAATTTTCCTTACAGCTGTTTGCCGTACACCTTATATGTTCGTTATTGATAGGTGTATTCAATCGGCCCATTGATCAATAGCGAACTTAAAATGACCACTGACAACATCCGTAAGTCAAATTTACTACAGCAGAGAAAAGATATGCAAAAACCATCATTTACGCCTTGGTTTGTATATCGCTTTGTGTAAATACCAGTTAAACTGGACCACAAACATGGATTTGCAATACAGAATGATGATGAACAATAATTTCAAACTATACCGAAAGAATACGCAGAGTTCTTCACTAATCTAAACAATATTGTTAGCCTGGTGTACTAACAGAGTGTTTAGAAATTATTTTGATCAGATTGACAATACGTCACTAATAACTCTTTTATATTCATTTAGTCTTTCATTGTTTCAGTCACTTGACTGCGACCATGATAGAGCACCGCCTATTAGTCGAAGGAATCGATCCCAGGGCTTA
>NC_043008.1:41361296-41378796 GCF_006345805.1 Octopus sinensis
TTATGTATATGCAGGTATGTGTATGCCATTGTACATATATATATATATATATATATATATATATATATATATATATATATATATATATATACGAGAAAGAACCAACAAGAATGGATTAGTTTTTAGTACATTGTTTCATACAAAGACAGCTTTTTGCAACTTGTAATAAAGCCTGTCTTTGTATGAAACAATTGTACTAAAAACTAATCCATTCTTGTTGCTTCTTTCTCGTTTATAATCACCCCACATTACTGTATGGTTAACACCATATAGTTTTTCTGGTGCATCTAAGTTAAGTACCACATTCAAGTAAATTCATTGGAATTGACTTGAATCTTAATTGCTTTGATTATATATATATATATATATATATATATATATATATCCATACATGTCAGGGTCAACATAGCAGGAATTAAACATTTATGCACGTATTTATGCTAGCATGCATTATGTATGTATGCTCGCATTTATGTTTAGTACACATTGTGTGACGAGTCAATGTGATAATATACCTAATCCCATCTTAAAGGAACAATTCTTCCGATTAACCACAAGAAATTACTTATACCACTAACACCGTTTAGCAAACAAGTAGCGACTTCGTTTCGATGTTCGGGAACAAACAGTTTCACTGAATACAATCTTCATTTTTGTGACAAGAACCGACTATACTGATTTTCCACAATGGAGCTTTCTTATCGTAAAGTATGTCATGATAAAATGAAAATAAAATATAAGTAAATATTGTTATTGGCATTGTATGTTACTACTTGGTATTGTGTCTCACTTGGTATTATAGAATTAATGAAAATGTGGTAGTTTCTGGAAGTACTGCAAAGATATTTCAATGCAAGAATGACCTGTTTCATGAATTTTGTATGAGATAAATTATTTCTTATTCCCATTTGTGTGGTGAAGAATATAAGATGAAATGAGATTTCATAAGAATCTATACAAAAGTTACTTTATTAGTATTTGGTTCATTGCTGGGCCGTATCTTTTCTTATATTTCTCATTTCATATGCTATCACCGATTTTTTTTTCCCGGACTCTCAAAAGAAAGACGAAAAGCAATTTAAAAAAAAAAGATTTGCATACGAACAGGAGTGTACTTCCTGTCACACGCCCACACACACACGCACACTTAGCACACTCGTATATATATATACATATATATAGCAGAAATCTGTATGTATATATATATATGCACTAATCCCGCGATTACCGCGGTTGTTACGTTCCATAACCTAACGCGATTGGTGAAAATCCGCGAGACAGAAACAGTACGGTAATATATCTTTTTTGAATTATTTTTATAATTTGTATATATTTATTTTATTATAAATGCAAAGCAACATAATAATAAACCTCAGTGACTGAACCGCGATAGGTGAACCGCGATATGACGAGGAATTACTGTATTATGTATATTCTTTTCTTTTCTCCTATTCTTTTACTTGTTTCAGTTATTTGAGTGCGGCGATGCTGGAGCACCGCCTTTAGTCGAGCAAATCGATCCCAGGACTTATACTTTGGAAGCCTAGTACTTATTCCATCGGATCTTTTGGCCGAACTGCTAAGTTACGGGGACGTAAACACACCAGCATCGGTTGTCAAGCGATTTTGGAGGAACAAGCACAGACACGCAAACATATACACACACATACATATATATACGACGGGATTCTTTCAGTTTCCTCTACCAAATCAACTCAAAAGGCTTTGATCGGCCCGAGGCTATAGTAGAAGATACTTGCTTAAGTTGCCACGCAGTGGGACTGAACCCGGAACCATGTGGTTGGTAAGCAAGCTACTTATCATACAGCCCCTCCTGCACCTATATATATGTATATATATATATATATATATATATATATACGACCGGCTTCTTTCAGTTTCCGTCTATCAAATCCACTCACAAGGCTTTGGTCGGCCCGGGGCTATAGTAGAAGACACTTGCCCAAGGTACCACGTAGTGGGACTGAACTCGGAACCATGTGGTTCGTAAGCAAGCTACTTAGCACACAGCCACTCCTACGCATGATGTATAACTTACATATATTAATATCCTCTGGTGTATTTAAATTTTAATAATGTGATTTGAACCTTGAGTACCAAGAGAAGTAATCTCATTACCGAAGTTACTTCAACACAGAAATTCAATGTAGGTAATGAACTATCAAATTTAATATATTTAAATGTTTAATCTCCACATTGGCGATAATTGTTCCCATTAATATAATATTCTTCGAAGCAGAATAAAATAGTGCTATAATGTGGTACCCAGTTACACCGAACACGTTTCCTAGAGTGTGCTATTTTTACTTAAATATTTTTGGATTCAGAAAGTTCAGCACTTGCGACCGAGACAGGTTTGTTCCGTGTAAAAAAAACTAAACAAGTTATTAAACGCAGCTAGTGATTTGCTAATACTTGTCACGTCTCGTTCAACTGACATATCTTATTTTCTCTCCTTGCTCTCTACTTATGGAGTTGAAATCACACCGGTTTTAATTATATTTAGTTATCCACTATCAGAATTTGATTATTGAAGAACCGTCCTCATACTGACTTCATTTCAATTAACTAATTACATCACCTAAAATATATCGCAATTTTCAAATCCAAGACATCCTTAGCAAATCCATTAATAACTTTCTGATAAAATTGGATTACCAATGATTGATTTGACGAACCTCCAATGGCGAGGTGGAAGATTGGGGGCGTTTTTCAGTTAATCGTATTGCAATGGGCCAACAGATAAAGTAATCAAATTACATCTGTCACATGGAATTAAAAGATATGTCGCATATTCTACGATAACAAAAAACGTAGATTTGTAGCATAATCAAGTTTAATTTTTTACATTTTTATTTTATTATTTTATTAATTCATTTCTAGTTGTCAGTTTCTGTAATGCTACGTTACTGCACTTTAGAGAAGCGTAATAAAAATTATATTCGTGCGAATCTTATTTTTTACCTCTGAAAAAGTATTGCAGGTAACCATCTCTATAATAAAAAAAAATTGTTTCTTATTAGTATGGAAGCATTTTCAAAGCATCAACCGATTTCAGTTGAATTTGCACTCTTCGCTTTGTGTTATTTTCTTTTTCATTTATATTCCGAATTTTGTTTCCTTTTCTTTTTTCTTTTCTTTTTTCTTTTTGTTACTATTCATCTATCTTTATCACTGAAATCGATTGGGGATCTGTATCACGAGGAAATGAAATAAATGATTCGTTAGGACAATGGCTAAACATCTAAATATGACAAATAATTATCTCATGAGAGGAAATGAATTAATTTCCTAATATATGAAAAAGAAAACAATATAGCTGTTTGTGTCATTTTTATTTGATTTACTAAATTCTGTAGTGACACATTGTAAAACATCCATTTCCGTTCGCAGTCATGGTTTGATTGGGAATTAATATATTTGTCTAGTTTGGCTGCAAATACTATCTATGCCTTAGCTGTATAGGAAACTTTCATGAGTTGTACTTTTCCATCTGTTTCTATAGATACAAATACTCTTTGATTTGGTGTTTCATTAAAATGAGATAGCTACGTTATTAATAAATCCTGGTTTAGAAATTGCGAAGATTAAAGTAATTTTAAGATTTCTTTGAAGAAATATCACATCAACTTATCTATGCCCTGTCAAGATCGTCATTTCGCCTAATAATCATTTGTTCCCAGACAAAAGCCGGATGCTGAAAGTAGATACGTTGATAGGTTGTTGGACGAATGTCGGAAAATAAAATTATACACAGCTATATTAGACCAGACCGTCATATTGTAAGGTAATGTAAACCAATTTACTGTAATATATATGTAACTCTTACTTTCCGTTGTGTTACGAAGGATTCCCTCTTTCTATCCTTCCGTGCACCAGTAGCATAAAAAGATGTGATGATTTTGTGACTAAACACACATTGTCCTACTTAATGAGTAGTCGATAACTGTCCAAATATAAAAATGTGGTTGTCCACTAAAGTGCTAGCATATCATATGATTTCGTTTGATAGCAGATTACAAATGCCATGGGTTGTGGAAACAAACATGATACGTTTATCGAAGTAGCGGCCAAGAAACTGTGAAACGGCCCGCTTCCTATTTTTTTAGCACATAAATAGGGTAGAAAGAACGTTTTTATATTCTTCTTATACCTAAAATGAAGCCTTCAAATAACAATTTGTATCTAAGTTCTAATATATATTGTATTGAGCATAATACATTATTGTTTAATTAAGGAAAAAAATAAACACATGCACAAATATTCAAGATACTCTACGAATGTGTTACCCTAATTCTAGTTAAGGTGCGTGGCTTATAGATTAGGGATGTAAGGTCCTGATGTGGATACGCGGCTGCACGTTGTATAATTGAACAAGACACCTTTTTTCACGTTGCTCCAGTCCACTCGGCTAGCAAAAGTGAGTTGTACCTGTATTTCAAAGGCTCCATTCTGTGTCACGCGGAATCTCCTTGATAACTATGTTAAGGGTACGCGTGTCTTTCGAGTAATCAGCGACTTGAGGGTTAATTTCGTGAGTAGGTTGTTCCGTTGATTATATCAACTGGAACACACGTCGTCGTAACCGACAGAATGACAGATTTTTATAGCCTAATAGTAGGGGCAGGCGTGGCTGTGTGGTAAATAGCTTGATTCCCAACCACATAGTTCTGAGGTCAATCCCACTGCCTGGTAACTTGGGCATATATCTTCTACTAATAGCCTAGGACCGACCAAAGCCCTGTGAGTAGATTTGGTAGACGGAAACGAAAAGAAGCCTGTAGTATATATATATATATGTGTGTGTGTGTATGTGTGTGTGTGTGTGTGTGTCCACCATCGCCTGACAACTTATGCTGGTGTGTTTACGTCCCCGTAACTTAGCGGCTCAGGAAAGAGACCGATATAATTAGTAGTGGGCTTACAAAGGATACGTGCTGGTGTCGATTTGTTCGACTAAAGTTGGTGCTCCCGCATGACCGCAGTCAAATGAGTGAAGCCAGTAAAAGAGAGAATAAAATAATAATTCTACACTGTTCTATATAGTAGGTGATTTATACTACTATACTACTTATCGACAGCAATAAAAATAAGGAAGATAGGTTCGTTTTCCTGTGACGTGGTCCACAAATCGTAAAATGGTTCGTCAGGAAGCTGTCGTGCTCTGTTTCCGTCACACAAAACAGTATACATAGAAAGTTATTAAATTTTTATTTAATAACTTATTGTGAAATTTTCTCATATTTTATCTCAATTGTTTCTGATTTACGTAGTATTTTGTATTCACTGGCATCTCGTCGGTTACGACGACGAGGGTTCCAGTTATTCTCATCAGCAGAGCAGCTTGCTCGTGAAATTTATGCGCAAGCGGCTGAGCACTCCACAGACACGCCTACCCTTAATGTTCGTTCTCAGGGAGATATCAGCGTGACAAAGAATGTGACAAAGCCGACCCTTTGAATTACAGGTACCACTTATAATTCCAGTTGCGTGACCTGCAGCAACGTGAAATAAAATGTCTTGCTCAGGGACACAACGCGTCGGCAGGAATTGAACTCACAACCTTAGGATCTTGAGGTGAATACCCTAACCACTAAGCCATCCGCCTTCACACTTTGCAGTATCTGTATGTGTATGTGCGTGTTGTGCTTGCGTACCTGTGTGTCTCTCTGAGTGTAATTATATTCTTCATAAACACTATTTTGTCTATTTCGTCTGTAAATGAATACGTCGTATACTCGCATGTTTACAAACAATTTGCAAATAGAAGTTACCGATCGTAAACATGTTGGTATGATCTCAATATGTCCTCAGACTTTACATGCTTGTAAGAAAGAATTCTGTGCGCCACAGGAAACGAATTACCGATTTATTTCATGTATATATATATATGTAACTAATTTAAAGAAATATATTATTTTTAACATACCTCAGTATCCAGAATTTAATTATATTTGAAACGACATTACAGACCGTCTATTGTAACTATCATGTTGAAATAGAATATTTTGCAAATGAAATCATCGTGAGAGATTTTTGTTTTTTCATCGGTTTCATAATGGACTAACCAAGACGTGTAAACTTTCAACAAAGATTTACACTTAAAACTTAAGTCAATTTATCTCGGAATACGTAAACATTTATTCTAGAAAACATTTTCATCTGTATCAACGCATAGAGCCGCTGAGCATTGCAGATTATGTTTTAAGTATATGATGTGAAAATCTGAGTGGTCATTTCCAAACTGAGTAGTCTTCTTCAAACTGTGTGGTTCTTTTCGGTCGAAATGGTTCTTTTCAGTCTGAGTTGTCCTTTGCAATCAATAACTGAAATATTTTTCGAGAAGTTAACTATTTTGTTATAAGAAATATCACATAACCCGCAAGGTCCCATGGACGCTTACACTAAAATTCCTCGCCAATATCCTTAATCAAGTCACAATATATATCTTATATTCACTTGGAGAACAGAGAGGGAACATCATGAACGACGAACTAAAAGATATGTAAAATTAAATGTGAAATTATAGGGCTATATACTGTAATCGCGTTCCGTTGAGAATGCTTTCCTGTATAGGGGTTCACTAAGAAAACCATAATATATAGAAGACATGCACCTTGAGCCAATGATCGCTTCCCCTTGTTGTGTTGCTTCATAATGTATGATCGTGGTTTATTTAAGGGGAAACCATGTAGAAACATGTCTGCCTGGGTATGGATGTTTATTTTCTGACAGAGTACGTTAGCGAAAATTATAAGCATTGGCGAGAAATAAAAACACATTTTTTTTTTAAGGAAGACCCCTAAAATTTTCTGCATCGAGTTACACATCCAATCGTCACGCCTGCCACCTACAGAACAATTTAGTGATTGTCCCATTCGAAACCTCTTACAATAATGGTGATATAACGTCAAATAACTTAAGGTTGAATGTAGATTTAGTGCGCTTGAATCGAATTCATTTCATCTGTCCATTCATAATCAAGTTTAATTCGATGGAGTATCAATGTTCTACTCATTTTGCTTGTATCGTACGCTTGAACTGTTGTAACACAAAAAGCAGATTTCCCTCTCGGACAATTTACAATTTACTACAATTTACTAGATCTAATATTCGTTTCAAATTTGGGCACCAGGCTACCAATTTCGGAGATGCGCGTGAGTTGATTACATCGACCTCAGTGTACAACTGGTACTTATATTATAGACTCCGAAAGAATAAAAGACAAAGTGGAACCGGCGGCATTTGAACTCAAATCGCAAAGACGGACGAAATGCTGCTAAGCTTTACTGCCGTAGTGCTAACGATTCTGCCAGCTCACTGCTTTAATGGCACGGTTAATATTATATATACTCTACTTTCTTCTAGATTAAATTTAACCCTTCTCTGTTCTAGTTTCCTGATTAATTGTACAACTTATTGTTCTATTCCTAATATTAACTTTGCTATCTTTTCATATCTTGTCTCTTTTTGTTCATATACGAATTTGATTAATCAGTCTGTATATGTGCGCATGTGCGCGTATATGTACGCGTGCATGATTATTCAAAGTGTGCGTGTTTGTACGCATGCAACATTATTCAATATATGTGTGTTTGTACGCGTGCATGATTATTCAATGTGTGCGTGTTTGTACGCATGCAACATTATTCAATATATGTGTGTTTGTACGCGTGCATGATTATTCAAAGTGTGCGTGTTTGTACGCATGCAACATTATTCAATATATGTGTGTTTGTACGCGTGCATGATTATTCAATGTGTGCGTGTCTGTACGCGTGCATGATTATTCAATGTATGTGTGCAATGTCGCATTGCTAACTTATGGTATGTTCGTAAGGCCCTTAAAGATATTTATTTCGTGATTTCATTCCTTTTTTTTTTTTAAGCATGGTCCGAAAATCATTCAAACTTTGATAGTTTGGGTGCTTCGAAACATGTGAAAAAATTGATAACTGTGAAGACAACGATATTTAATAATAGAAATAATAATGATGATGATGATGATGATGGTGGTGGTGGTGGTGGTGGTGGAGGTGGTGGTGGTAATGATGATGATAATAATACGTTTCGAGATAAAAGTTGCATATACTTCGTATATAGCATATCAATTTCACGTTTGAGTCATTTCAACACCCTCATTACAATGCATATATATATATATATATATATATATATATATAATATATATATATACGTGTGTGTGTGTGTGTGTGTGTGTGTGTGTGTGTGTGTGCGTTACGTACATGAATGCATACACGCATGCACTCACACGCCTCATATAAAAGTACAAGTTTGTATATATATATATACATATATATATATATATATGTGTGTGTGTATGTATGTATGTATATATATGCAAATATAAATGCATGCAATAACACAAAGACAAACACTGACGCATGGGTGTATGTGTGTGTGCTGCGCAAGTGTGTGTGAATATATGCGCGTGTGTGTGTGTGTGTGTTAATAAGTAATAATTTCATTCTATTCCTTTCATATAACTTTACTTTTAAGGTTTTTTCACGTAGTTTCTCTCCGAGTTTTTCAATCATTACTTTTCTTCTTAATTTATGAGAAGGAAATTTGATCTACAGTTGAAGTGAGCGTTACGAGAATATAATTATCATTATCGATGAAAAGGATGCGTATTCTAATTAACATTACAAACTAAATTTCAAATTATACTAGTACCTTTTATATTTTGTCTTGTAATTAATGGTACAAATTATTTCATACCAAGATTTTAAAAGAATCAGGAAATTCTATAAAGTGTAAACTTTTATTCCTCAACTAGTAATGACGGCAATTTAAAACAAAATTTTATGAGTATGCCATTTTTTATTTTTCATTTATAAAAGACTGATTTTTATATGATATTAAGATTGATTTTTATATGATGTTTAATATATATAATTGTATTTTCTTTTGATAAGATATGGCTTAACATTTCGGTGATGTGAGAATACGTTTCCACAAATCATTGAGAAAATGAATAATTGTGTATTGGGATGTGTAATTATAAAGTTTCAAAGTTAGTTTCCTTTAAGTATTTAGGAAGAATTATTTCACGTGTAAACGTATCGAATCTACACATGCATATCAAAATATGCATGTATATACACCGTGCACATACTCACATATATACCCACATATCCACAATTAGATGGGTATCATTACAAAAATATGGCAAATATTGTCTAAGTTGATGTTAGCCTATATTTCATGCCCCCTTTTTCTTCTCTGCCCTATTCTTTCTCTTTGTCTTCCTCACATCAATTTATATCAAGTTATATGTCGAGTCCCATTTGAAGAAATAAGTTGTGGCTCTGTCCGATGATTGCTTTATGGCCCAGTGGCCTCTGATATCTCAGCCGTTTACATCTAGTTAACCTCTAGTTTGCTGTCACTCATTTTAAGGATGCGTAACTTGAGGTATTCTTTCTCCGAACTAAATTTTTAATCACCTGACAAAACCGAACGGTTTTATATGATGTAATCGTTAAAATAGAATAAAACATGCATATAAGGCAACTGTTGTGAACCTTTAACTGATTTGTGATCTAATCTAATTTTATATATAGAAATATGTATATATATATATAAGTAGAATGCAAAATTACACGCTGTTATCTGTTTTGTCAATGCACTGAAGACTGTTTTCTAATATGACAAATATCAAGGTTTTCTTCTCAATATAATCTGTTTAATTACTAGATGTTGTTGTAGTGCAATAGTAATCCATTGAATGAACTCACTAGAACGAAGAACAAAAAAGAAGAAACATATTTGTCTCAAACACACACATAGGCACATTATCGCGCACGCGCGCACACACATATACCCTTTCATATACTGTAGAAAAGCACAATATTTTATCAAACATTGCTAAAAGCAACCATCTGCTGCAAACCCCATGAACGCAATTTCTGCAGCAACTAAATTCAAGGACTATTTGTAATTAATAACTATTGAATATATACATATATATATATATATATATATATATATATATGTGTGTGTATATATATATGCGTGTGTGTGTGTGTATTGTGTGTGTATGTGTACATATGCATAGGCAGATCTTCCTACTATCCTCTACCAAACAACACGATCACGAGACTGATTCAGTTTCGAGCTGGTTGGCTCGTCCTCAGTCGCGAGCATCTGACCGCCGGAGCGATAGTCAGGGTCCATTCCAGCCAGTAATATATTGTAAATTAAGCAACAATCAGTCGCTGATTTGCCCAGAAACAAAATACCTAGTTGTAAAATCTCAGAGATCTGAGTAGTAACTATTCTAACAGGGATAAATGATGAGACACCAAAGAATTTCGTGTTGCGCTTTTACAATTTACAACAGAAATATTTTCTCCAAACTCAGCTCACTCAGACATTATATATTATACCAACTCTGCGCAGCATAAATAAGAAAATATGGGCAAATCTCAGACTTGGTATTTCACAACCGTAATCTTCGATTCCACTCGTGTCTCTGAGCATCAGGCTGTTGAATTTTCTACACTGTTCTATAGCAGTAAAAATTTGAATGGCGTTTTAACTTCCAACATATATAAGAGGTTTCATTAAAATATACCATGAATATTGTACATCAGAACGAGGTACTCTGTCTCAACACATCTGTGTACTAGCATGGAAAATATCTATATGAATCCCAATCATCATGTTCAGATATCAACTTCCAAAAAGTCGTCGTGTATTCTGAACATGGTGAACGTTGTTCTTCAAAAGTGTACCGAAGAGACTCTTTCAGGGCACTGCCAAGATTAATGTGTCCTTAGTGAAAATCTAATTAGGAAAGGTTAAATGAAGACCATATGTACTGTAAAGACTATACAGCAATGGAATCGTTGCTGTCAATGGAACCGGGAATCACAAAGTAGAAAAAAAGAGAAGAGGATGGTGAATAGTGACGTCTGAGATTTGAACGAGTTGCGCAGCTTTATTACTCATTCGTTTACGAATAATCTGCCTCAAACATTATAAAGCACGGACATGATAAATGAAAATATTAACAATAGCGATTAAATAACTTCGGAAATACGCACTGCGAACTGAAGGCGGTTAGAAAGACAGAGAGAGAGAGAGAGAGAGAGAGAGAGAGAGAAAGACGAAGAGAGCAATGGAGATATATCTAAAATCATGTATTGATACATACACACGTACGCATATGTGTGTGTTTCTGCTGTGCGTGCGTATTCATATGCACACATACATACATACATACATACATATATATATATATATATATATATATATATATTATATATATATATATATATATATATATATATATATATATATATATATATATATATAATATATATATATATATATACATATATATAAATATATATATATATATATATATACATACATATCTATATATATATATATATATACATATATATATATATAATATACTTATATATATGTTTATATATATATGTATATATATATGTGTGTGTATATATATTATATATATATATATACATATATATATATATATATATAATACATATTTTCGACCGTGTATAAATTCGTCTCTGTCCTTTGTGAAGCTGATCTTTATTCTCATCAATTCACTGACAATTACACAATGCATTTAATTGCGATGCCCACCAGATTGACCTGTGGCCACTCGGATCTATCGCGGCTGGATTTAATTTCCTGAAAACAATCAATAGTACTACGCTACTGAAGATGACAGATCATATATTGGTAGAGGAGACTGAACTTAACTTGTATGATTCAATGCACGTGAACAAATTTATAACACAAAATCACTGAAAAGCGGTTGTGTCCTTCTTAATCAAACAAAAGTTAGGACATACAGATCAATCTAATTGAGGACCAGACCTGACCGATCAATTGTTCCACTACTACTTGCTTGCGATGACAATACGGAATTATTGCCGCCTATGCCTTTATAAAAACTGTAACATAAAAATGACCCCTCGCATATAAGAGCGCCAAAGATTTGTACTGTAAAGCACACGCGAGTATTAAAAATAAGACATGATTTTATGTTAGATCTGATCGTTTTTCCATGCATGTTTCGCTATCCTCAATGTTCAATATAATTATACAAAGGTTAGGTTAACCTGTTATCACAAGTGCATGCAACCTGTAGTTATGTTCTCTTCAAAGTTTAATATAATTTCTATTTAGCGATTATATTAGCTCTAACGTTATATTGATTAGTACGAAAATCACACAGAGTAAAACGTTTCGTTATCAATATGTCTGTAATCACCTGATTCACATTTCTAGGAAAAGGTTGTACCTGCTGAGGCAAATAATGGCACCGCCTTCACATGATACATCATAAATCAAGTCGAAACCTGTCTAACTGAAGGAATAGGAGTGATTATTTGAGTCGGAACAACCGTCCAAATTGTGTGGGTTTCTTGCTTCAGATTATAAGGTGAAGCAATTATGAAGGCAGCCGTTTGTTGTTAGGCTGGCGCTCCTACGAAAGTAGTGATCTTCAGTGAGACAGCTTAGTTGTGTATAGGGACAGGAGAACTTTTAAGTCCACAGAGTAAATCTCAAATGCGAAATGAGAGGAATCAAATGTTGATGGCCGACAGAAGCTGGTAAATGTATAGTTTTGGGAATGTATTATAGCCCAACCAAAATACCTCTGCGTCAAAGAATTACTGACTAGACTGGTAAATATTATCATTAGGTTCTTTGAGGTTCTTTGATCAGAAGATGCAACAGCAAGAGTGGCGGCGCAATGACCCAGTGGTTAGGGCAACGGACTCGCGGTCGTAAGAGCGCGGTTTGGATTCCCAGACGGGGCATTGTGGGTGTTTATTGAGCAAAAACACCTTAGCTCCACGAGACTCAGGTGGGGAGAGGTGGTGCAACTCTGTACAGACAACGCCGTATAGATTATGCTATACAGACACATCACTGGCATTAACCAAACCTGTTTGAGGTACATGTAGAATAATGATGTCACTTTTTCCATACACTTGTAAAATAATGCCAAGCTGTCGTTAATATATCCTTTTCCCATACAAGTCTTAATGCAAATCCTCATGCCAACATTGTTTGGAGTGAAAGATCAGTCCGCTTCATAGTCTGTTTGCTTGTTAATTGAATGCTGTTTATTGGGAACATATATTACATAGTAGTAATTCCAACCATCGTCCCTTTATCAAGATTTTCAAGTACCAGCTGAAGCAGAGACGTGTAAGTGATAGTAGTGTTGGTGTAATGAAAGCAGCAGATATTAGGCATCAATAATATTTATACATATGACTTGTTACCACCTTCTTTCTTACAATATATTTTAATCCAATATTTAATTCAGACCTGCGTTACTGCATTCGCGAATATATCTGAAATGGCATTTATTTGTGTCGTTGCAATATTTCTTTCACTCTATCAAAATATCATTGTCATTTTGGATTTTCAATTTCCGCATTTCAGATATTTTGAAGTAAACCTACGCAGAAAGCTTTTCAAATTCTTAACACTGGTCGCAATATTACTCGTATCTTCTTCTTTTGGGAGATGATGTTCATCTCTTTGCAGATATCCCTGTCCAGATACCTCTCAAAATGTGCCTATTTATTGTCTCCTGTACGAGTATTATGAGACAGCATGATCGATTTAATTTTACACTAAGAAAATATATTCGTTGCAGTTTTTCTTATAATAGAGTTTAAATAGTCCTTGTTTGTTGAACACAGATCTTATGACCATAAGACAATTTATGCTTCTAAGTATGAAATCCCGAGGCCATGTGACTGCTAGCATCTGTTAGCATTATGTTGTAGAAATATTAAAGAAGATGTACTTTATATATACACAATCTCATAATGCACTTAGTAGTTCAGTTATTAATTTTGTTAGATAACCTACACGTCTTGAATTCTGAAGGAACTTCAAACGTTCCAATTTAGATTTTCTAGTTTTCTAGTTTTCCGCTGACATTTCAGTTATCTTTAACTTGTGCTGAACTCCTGAATATTTGCACTTATCAAACATCACCTATGCCATTTGCTCAGGTGTGCTGTGCATCGATGTCCCCCAATATTTCTATATGAATGATTTTTGTTTAAGCTTCAAACTTTTTCCTCTCTCCTTCTTTAAATTCTAGCCATCTTATAAAGCCATTATCAATATATATTCAGCATTGGCAATTATGGACGTCATGCATGCGACACCTTTGCATTTTGTGAAGTCTTCAAAGTAACATAATCTCAAACAAGAGGAAAGTTAAACAACAACTGCATGCTTAAGCACAAGGCTCAAATTATTGAACTTTACGGAAAACGCCAGTGATAGAATAAACAAGTTTTACGTAGAATCCTGTGAAATATATCGGGTGAAAAACAATGCAGTCTTAGAAAAATCGTTTTGGGATTGTATGACATCCCTGCGTTTAAAATACAAAATATTTTTAATAATACACGGTTACTTTAGTACAGAATATCTGAATCAACGACTCTCCTTCATTGCTGTAGAGAGTACATCTTATGTCACCACTGTTTATAGAAAACCATTGGATTTGAAAGAAAAGTAGTAAACTTGGATTCCATTGTGATTTCGAAATATGAATGTATTTCAGTATTTGATTAGAAAATGCTTCGCTTATTTGAAGAGAGTTGTAGCCTCAATGGTTTACTCCATAACAGAAGCTGGAATATTTTCAGTATAACTCCAGGATAGTTTTGCTTACTTATTTTGTTTATTGACTCTAGAATCTTTCGTTTATTTTACTACAGAATAAAAATCCTTATTAATTCTTGAAATCTTTTGTATATTTATTCAATTATTTTATTTATTGACAAGCCTATTATTGATTATGAGCAAGTTATGAAATTATATCAACCCGTTAGAGGATGTTTAATTAGAATTTCTTCTATTAATGTGACGATAAACTCGACTAATTGCAATTAACGATGAAATATTTCTGCTTTAAACAGATTAACAATAATCTTATCAACTCAGTTATTGTCGTTTTCATTATTATTATGGTTGTATTTACTATAGTTATTTTTTTAACAATTATAATTAGTATCATTATTATTATCATGTACGTTATTGTTATTACTTTTATTATTCACTCTGATTATTTTTTCCTTTTCGTTATCATGTAATTTTCATTATCATTATCAATAATATTGTTATCTTTATCATTTAATAACGCATGAACGTACTATGATTATTTTTTTAATATTTAATATTTGTTTTTAATTGATATTTCCTATAATCTAATTGAGGCAAAAGTAATCATGTTAGATATTTTGTGCTCGGTCGGATATTGCTCTTCTCTTCGATATTATTATCGAAATTTCTTTTCCCTGTCAACATTTACCGTCTTGTACATGTCTTGTGTTACTTTAGCATCACTTCCTTATCATGCCTCTTATCATCTTCTTATTCACAATCATCAGCACTTGCGTTAAATCTGCAATCACCACCATTTGCAGGTGAGTTGATTGAATTTATACATCCAGCATATATTTACAGTCTCCCATGTGATGAAAACTATAAAGCAGTAATCTCCCTCTATAAATTTTTCCATCTCCTGTTACACTGAACAAGGAGCATTTGGACCCTTCTTGGAGTGTCCGACACCAGCGTCCGATGGCTGCTTTTTTCCTTTTTTTCTGGTGTGAACGTTTTCCCTGCATTTGCATAAAGAGAGGTTGTCATCCGAATATCAAGAATCGAATCGATGTTCTGTAGTAGCCGATATTTGGAAATTTACCACGTGAACTAAATTTGACGATTTTTCGTAGAAATCTTTAATGAAATATGTCCAGAATGCGGTGATATTTTATATATGTTACTGTAATAAAGAACCGTTATAGGAATTTCTATGCCATTTTGCCAGACATTCATATCATAAAAGCATTTGTTAAACCTAATGTCAGACCTGATCAAATAAAAACCATGCTTAACGGTGTGCCAGGCCAGGCATAAGCATCATCTTTGGGTGTGGGGATCCATAAATAATGCATCTTAGATTTCATTGGTCGATATGTGCTATTTGTGAAATTTTGTGTTCAATTTCTAGAAGATCGTTTGAAGCTGTAGAGGTAACCGTCTTGTTAAGTAAATGAAAACGAGGGAGTGAGATGCTATCATCTTTAGCGGTAAAAGGATTAGCAGCATTTCTTACGGATTTACGTCCTGAGTTCAAATGCCACCGAGGTTGACATTTTCTGTCATTCTTCCTGGGTTAATGAAACAAATACTAGTTCGGCAATGGGGTCGATGAAATCAACTGGCCCCGCCTCCCAAAAATATCAGATCTTTTGCAAATAGTAAAAATAACTATTGATATCAAAATCCTCCTAGATATAGCGGCGGATCTAAGATAAAAACCATTTCGGTTTTGAACATGTCATTTGTGTCATACGTCTTGAAGTGCTTTACCTAATGTCCTTGTCGTATCTGAGTATGACAGTATAGAAAGTTGGTTGCCATTTCTTGGTAGTCAGGCATAGAGGTTAAGCTTTCAAAGAATGTTGAAAACGGTGGTAGTTGAAGGCAGAAGGTGGAGAAATATACGTTCATCACATGTCGCATTCCAACAGACACGTAATTTCATTTTCTCGAAATGTTTTGAATGAAAACTAAGGAGTTGCCGTTATTGTCCATCATGTTATTGCAGCTGTTCACATTTACTTTGGTGGTGGTGGTGGTGGTGGTGCTAGTGGTGGTGGTGGTGCTAGTGGTGGTGCTGGTGATGGTGGTGGTGGTGTGGGATATTTGCAGCAGCTCAGCGCCGTATGTGCATGATCTGAGATAAGCAGATTATCAGTTGAAAATGCTAACCAAAAGAAAGAAAAATGGTGTTTTAGGTAGGATATTGCAGTTCAGTCTTTAAAGTATCGCATTAAATGGTTTACGGTTTTGGGAATGTTCCATTAACTCGCCAACGAAGCTGAACTAATTTGGCGCCAGACAGGTGCTCTGTAAGATTTAAAACCGGTTTCTGCCAAATGTGTTTACTGGAGCGGAATGAATTGCCAGCCTCAAGACACAACGAAACTTCTGTAAGAAGAGAGACGAAACTCACGATGTCATGGTTGAATTAACAGGCCTCATGCTTTTTTGTTCAACATTAACGCGAATGTATCTTATGGAAAACAATACGGGATTTTCAAACCTACGCTGATTAATCGTAGGATAGTGACCAGTAGCAGTGTAAAATTCTAATTTTTTAATGTGCTTATCTTACTCTTATGAACTAGTAGGTTATACTGTATTGTAACTGTTGTTAGTCCCGGCCGATCACCGATTGAGCGGGCCTGATAACGAGAGGTATTCCAACCCTGACTGTATCAGTCAATATGTAGGGACAGCTTATTTGTGTGTTCACCTTTTCATATATAGCAGTAGGATGTTACTGCAGTTGTAATATCTAGTGACTTACTGGGGGAAGACAGAGGTAGTTGTCTTTATCTGAAGTCGCTCGTTTACT
>NC_043008.1:41383796-41391296 GCF_006345805.1 Octopus sinensis
CGGGCGATACTGCTTGTATATGATAAAATTCTTATGCGACTGCTAACATTTAAAGGACAATAAAGACATTTATTGGAAACAAGACGTAGAATATGGGCAAATTATCTCTGTAATATATAGAATCACTACATTTACTGTTCTCTGTTTTGATTGGTTCAATATAGTTTTGCCACCCCGGGCCAACTATGAACGAGTGGAACTACCAGAAAAGTTTACATATCCTTGATCCTCTTTTTCTTCATCCTTATTTAATTGGCACAGGTATAAATAGTTTGATTAGCAATCGACTAAATAACTGCATACCTTTATATTAGGCTCCAGCGTGTGGGAGCTAGGGCTAGTGACCTCTCTTATAACCTAACGTTTTTTGAGTGAGGGTGTTAATGTAGTTGTGTGAACCTCCACTTCTCTCTTCCTTGTCACCGTTCCAGTAGTGTTTTTGTTTTTGTTTTTGGTTATTTTTTTTCGTAATTCTTCTTCAAACTCCAGGAATTTATTGGTATATTATGCACATGGTTCTCTTATAAATTTCAGAAAAATTATTTACGCTTGATAAATGGTATATGAATAGTGTTTAGTGTTTGGCACGCGCACGCGCATGTGTATGTACGTATTGATGTCTGTGTGTGTGTGTGTGTGTGTATGTGTGTCCAATCCTAGATACATTTTACACTGCTTAGAAAATGGTAGATTTGCTAATGTTTAGTTACTTAGCAGTTCAAGAAATATATATCAGATATAATAAATTCCTGTATTTAAACTAAGTACCGGAGTCGATAGTTTTCATAGCCTCTTCAAACATGATGCTGTAGGATGCCAAAATTCAACAGTGGAAGAAGAATACGAATTTATTAATTGTTTTTAAGAAGGCAAAGTGATTTGAAAGTTGTTTCACTTCCATTTCTAGCAGGAAGCATTGACGCAGAGATCAAAATCTCGTTTTATCAAGCTGCAAGAAGATAATCTCTTACTGTGCCTCTTATAAGGTGTGCATGAGTATGTATATGGCAAGGGCGTTTAAGTGTGTGTGCCTATGTATTTGTTTATGTATTTCTTTATCTATCTGTCTTTTTAACTATCTGTGTGTGTGTGCGTGTGTGCTCGTGTGTGTGGGCGCGTGTTTTTGTCAGTATGCGCATGTGTTTGTGCGTGTATGCTTAGATGGGATCGTGCAATGTATGTAAGTGTGATAGAAGTGATTGAAAGAGAAGTAAATGCTCCCATGAGCTGATATTCCTTTTATATTTACATCCTGTAAGCGAAATATTTAGCGCTGCAATTAAGTTCCAATTAGTGATGTTGCACCAACATTTCTACCATTTCGGACGAGAGAATATGGAGATGGATGTATTTACCTAAATGTTATACAGATGAGAATTAACCTTCAGCGCACTGCTCTTAACATCCAATTATTGTAACCTCAACGTGAATGCATAAAACCCTTCTGCATTAATAGCCAGGCATCGTATTATACAATCTGTCGAAGCAATAAAGAGACAGAAGCGTTTTGACAGATGATTAAATTGCTTGTTGTATTTAATTACCCAATTTTGCCTTCTAAGTACAGACCCTGTTTAAATTTGTTGTACTTTTCATCATGCCTTTATCAGTAGTATAGTTATCTGCGACTTAGTACTTCTATTTTTTACTTTTTCGTTTCCTATTTCCCTCTTCTGCTTCTTTTCTTTTCTCCTCCAAGTATCGATGGTCTTCCACGCCGACTAACAAATTAAACATTAGTAGGTATTTCTGAAGCCTATATTAAAGTATCGAATGCCTTTTTTATTTGCCTTTTTCGTTGTCTCCTGTCCAGATTTCCTGATTGTCACTAAACACTAAATGCCATTTATTTACATATGGTGCAAAATTCATTTTCCTTTTTATGCCGTTATTAATCTTCCTCGTGGATTTTTGCTTTTGTAAAGATTTCGCTGTTTGTGTAACTATTGCCATTTATCTAAAAATGATGTTAGAATGTCCGCAAAAATCCTTTGCCATATACCTTCAAGCGTCTTACATTCCCAGTTAAAGTCTCACCGAGTTCAACTTTAGTTTTTATTCTTGCAGAGTCGATGAAATGATGTACTAGCAAATTAATGAGGTCGATGATATCGTGTAACCCAACTCACTTAAAATTACTCTCTTCGTACCTAAATCAGCCACCATTATAACAGTTTGAACATACACGTTGACTAGTAGAATAATTAGAACGTTGGCAAAATGATTTGCAGTAATTCTCACACAAAACTAATGCGGCAAGCTGGAACAATCGACAGCACGCCGGGTAAAATGCTTAGTGGCATTTCGTTCGTCTGTACGTTTTAAGTTTAAATTACACCAGGGTTAACTTTGACGTTCAATCATTCGAGGTCCATTAAATAAGTACTAGTTGGGCAATGGGGACGATATAATCGAATGATTCACCCCCTCGAACTTGTTGGCTTGGTGGCATACTTTGAAACCAAACTTTTCGCCATCAAGTAATGCGTCAATGTTATAAATTAATTGATTCCAGAAAGCGAATGGTACTTTATTCAGGTAGAAGATGGATTAATAATAATAATAATAATAATAATAATAATAATAATAATAATAATAATAATAATAATAATAATAACGTGTCTCTAAACGAAATGGAGAAAATCTCAAAATACAAAGACCTGGAAATAGAGGTAACCAGAATGTGGAATCTAAAAACAGAAACAATTCCTATCATAGTAGGTGCATTAGGCATGATAAAAAAATATTCAGACAAATACATAACAAAAACACCAGGACTTACAAATACATATAACATACAGAAAATTGCACTACTAGGCACTGCACACATCCTACGCAGAACACTTTCCATACAATAACCATCAGAGCATCACAACAAATCACAGCACATACCTAAGGCACACAGAGCTGCGCTCGGTAGTGAAGTGAAAGCACGCTATAAAAAATAAAACTACTGAATAATAATAATAATAATAATAATAATAATAATAATAATAATAATAATAATAATAATAATTATAATAATAATAATAATAGTAATAATAATAATAGTAATAATAATAATAATAGTAATAATAATAATAGTAATAATAATAATAATAATAATAATAAGTAATAATAATATAATAATAATAATAATAATAGTAATAATAATAATAATAATAATAATAATAATAGTAATAATAATAATAATAATAATAGTAATAAAATAGTAATAGTAATAATAATAGTAATAGTAATAATAATAGTAATAATATAATAATAATAGTAATAATAATAGTAATAGTAATAGTAATAATATAATAATAATAATAATAATAATAATAATAATAATAATAATAATAATAATAATAATAATAATAATATTTAATAATAATAATAATAATAATAATAATAATAATAATAATAATAATAATAATAATAGATGCAGTACCAGGCAGTGGCTCTCATGGCTTCTGATCTTAACTGATTGGAAGTGTTATCATGTACATTGTTTTGTCTTGGTATAAAAGATGGGCTACAGCAAATATTCTGCTCAATACCACAGATTTGCTTGTCAGTTGTTTGACCTTAACCAGTTGAGCATGTCCCTTAGTGGCTGACGATATGTGCATCTCTGATCACGAGCAGAAGTAGTGGGGGAGCATCATAGCCATGTGTTGAGAGGGATTCTTTGGGGTTTGAATAGTTCACCTCTGGAAACATGGGTGGTTCTTTCAACATCCTTAAACAACCCTTATTCAGGGACCGTTTGAGCGTGATGGGCTACTCAACCTGAATAAAATTCTAACTGGGCCCCACCTGCAAGGTCATGCACAGTTTATCTTGATATGAGATCACCATGTCGCGCACATATGGTTGTGATGCATGTGCCTGGTGTACCTTTATCAGACGGGTAGTCATGATGGGTATATTGGGCTTCGTATATTTTACCCCAGTGTCACTTTGATGGCATGAACTGCTCTCTCACTCAATAATAATAATAAATAATAATAATGGTTTGTGATATCAGTGGAGATATTTTGTATCTGAATACGATAAGAATAATCAGACGACTTGACAAATTCATCCTCATCGAACGCGAAACGACGAAAGCGAAAGTTAACATTGGCGAGATTTAAACTGAAAATGTAAAGAACCGAAAAAAAGGAACATCATCTGCAACAGCAGAAACAGAAGCAGAAGCAATGCCATCTACCACAAGAACAGCGGTATATTTTCCGTCAGGGAATAACATAACGAATTGGCAAATTCATTAATGCGTCGGATAGCGTGCCTGATGGTGTTTGATCTGTTTTCCCCCCAAGCTGAGTAGAAACACTGCAGCCGTCGATATTTCTTTCATTCATAGATCAATACACAATGCAGCGGTCATGTGCTGGGATCGATTTCTTTTTGCCTTTGTTCTTGGGAATCTCCCTGCCGAAGAGGCCAAAGACTGTGCATTCGTGTCACAGTTGTATCAACCTTTTCACCAGCACACTATGTTACATGAACGAACAAGGCTAAATAATGATTTATTTTATACAAGTCTGATAAATGTAGTTAATTACTGAACATCTCCATAACAAGCTACTTTCAACATAAAGTAGTTTACGCTAAGATATTCAGTATCAACGCTTTAACAATTACAATTACACCCGTGAGATTTTACCTATTAAGTAGGCAAAAGCAATGATAACACCCGTTTATTATAGGTTTCTGTGCAATCGTCATGTCACTATATTTTATAAAATATATTTGTTACTAAGTAAAATTATAGATACAAACACGCGTTAAAGGAAACTATTACCATTGCATATATTTGTGAATGTAGTTTTGGTTTATGTTTGTGTGTAGACATACGAACGCCTGTATATATATACATATATATATATATATATATAATAACAAAGGGTAAAATTATTTAATTAACTAGTAACCAATAATTTCATCAAGTAGAATATGGCATGAAAAGGGACCGTTTCTCGGTAAATTTAAGTAATATTTTATGATCCATTATTATAATAATAATTATAAAATATATATGTATGTATATACATTATATATATATATATATATATATATATATATATATATATATATATTCTTTTCCTATGTTTCTGACAAAGAGCTCCGCTCGAAACGTTAAATCCTCCTTCTTTCTTTCTTTTCCTGAGCGTCCAATAACACTATACTTGTTCCACGTTCTCGCGTTGTTGTGTTTTCTCTTTAGTGGCGATTTTTTTCTCCGTCTTCCCTTCCTTGGATCTTTCCTCTTCCTATGTTTCTGACGAAGAGCTCCGCTTAAAACGTTAAATCCTCCTTTCTTTCCTTTCCTGAAAGTCCAATAACACTATACTTCTTCCACTTCCTTGCGCTGTTGTGTTTTCTCTGTTGTGTTTTCATGATTGGATTAACTATGTATGTGTGTGTGTATACGTACACGTATGTGTGTACATATATATGCAAAGACATGTCGTATACATCGTCTGCGCAACCGCATTGAAATTATTCTAAAACTACTTTGTAGTCACATACCCAATTTCATTCGGGATGACATCGATTTCCTGTCACATTTGCCCAAAACAACAGAATCCAATTCACTGTTAGTTAATTTCGTTGTAAAAAACTTATATACGAACATTCCACGTGATTTAGGAATTAATGCCATTGGGTCTAGAACATAGAAAAGCGATCCCCAGTAGATTTACAGCAACCTTCATACTAGACGCCGTCAGCCGCATCCTCGAAAACAATATATTACATTTCAACGGAAAAAAACTAGCACCAAATTTGAGGCACATGTACGGGAATGCGATTTGCTCCAGTTTACACGAACTCAACACTAGGATACTTGGAACAAAACCTATAGTAAAATGATTGAAGAGATCTACAGTATAACTTTTAAAAGACATATAGAGGACACATGGAAAAGATATCTCAATGATTGTTTCCTAATACCGCTAAGCGTATCACCCGGCGTGCTAATGATTCTGCCACCCAAAACACACAAAACGCAACATCCCGTACTGTCAAACCAGGAAAATTTGTACTATAGTAGATGGTTCAAATACCAGAAATATTCGACTTATAGAACTCAAAGGATTTCTGCTCAAGCAAAATTACGCTTTCCTACTTATAGAATGATGGACTATACAGGACTGGATGAGTCACGTGAGATGGGGAGTCGCTCAAGTGGTCACGGGATATATATCAATAGCTTGGATATATAACGTAGCTGTGCGATAAGAATCTTACTTCCCAACCACATGGTTCCGGCCAATAACCGGTAAATGGTTCTGTCTGTGTGAGTGTGTGTGCGCGTTCGTGTCTGTGCGTGTGTGTGTTTGTGTGTGTTTGTGTGTGTGTGTGTGTGTGTGTGTGTGTGTGTGTGTATAACATACTTGAAAAGTCCTGAATTTCTTCTGCAGTGAAAATAAAATTGTTGTATAAGCATTTTCCGCAAAAGAAAATATGATACCGTTTCAACCAATCCCAACCCGCCCCCGGATGGGACTACAACATCTACAAGTGCTCATTTCCTCTTTGTATAAACTGATCTTGTGTGAGACTAGCGAGTATTTAATTTCATTTGACTTTGAAATACCAATGAGAACAGCGAGTTTTCAATCCTGGGTTGTTAGGTGGTGTACAATAGACGTTTAATAGAGAGTGGCCAAAGATGTAGGGGTTGCGGGTGGATCTGTTGCTAGTGATCTTTAATAAAATGAAAGAAGGATATAAATATCAGGATCATCGCATATGATGAACAAAAAATGAATGTATGATGGAGTGTCTATGTTTAAACTTGCACGCTTCAATATGTTTAACATGATTTGGAATTTAAAGATATACCTGATCTGTGACCTTTTTTTGTTGTTGTTTAGGTAAATAGGAGTGGCTGTGTGGTAAGTAGCTTGCTTACCAACCACATGGTTCCGAGTTCAATCCCAGTGGGTGGCAACTTGGGCAAGTGCCTTCTACGATAGCCTCGAGCCGACCAAAGCCTTGTGAGTGGATTTAGTAGACGGAATCCCATTGTATATATATGTATACAGGAGTGGCTGTGTGGAATCCCATCGTATATATATGTATACAGGAGTGGCTGTGTGGTAAGTAGCTTGTCTATCAACCACATGGTTCCGGGTTCAGTCCCACTGCATGGCACCTTGGGCAAGTGTCTTCTACTATAGCCTTGGGCTGACCAAAGCCTTGTGAGTGGATTTGGTAGACGGAAACTGAAAAGAAGCCCGTCGTATATATGTATATATATATATATATATATATATATAATATATATATATATGCGTGTGTGTGTTTGTGTCTCTGTGTTTGTCCCCTAGCATTGCTTGACAACCAATGCTGGTGTGTTTATGTCCCCGTTACTTAGCGGTTCGGCAAAAAGAGACCGATAGAATAAGTACTGGGCTTACAAAGAATAAGTCCCGGGGTCGAGTTCCTCGATTAAAGGCGGTGCTCCAGCATGGCCGCAGTCAAATGACTGAAACAAGTAAAGGA
>NC_043008.1:41396296-41406296 GCF_006345805.1 Octopus sinensis
GAGAAAATAAGCGTGTGCCCTGTTCAGACATTGGCTATTCATTTGGAAGCAATATAATGAGAAAATGGGGGAATAAATGGGGCATCAATAGGTCATTGAGAAGAAATATACTTACCTTATTTCCAAACCTTAGTGTCCCTCTCATCCCGACTGTAATATCGGGAACAAGTGTCTAAAGAGACGTAGTTCCATATTTTATGATATCTTCACCGTATCGAGAATCACAAAATGCATACATATTTCAATATGTATAGAATGAATGGATGGATGGAAGGATGGATGGGTGGATGGGTGGTTGGGTGGATGGATGGATGGATGGATGGATGGATGGATGGATGGATGGATGGATGGATGGTTGGGTTGATGGATGGAAGGATGGATGGGTGGATGGATGGATGGATGGATGGATGGATGGATGGAAGGATGGATGGGTGGATGGGTGGTGGGTGGATGGATGGATGGATGGATGGATGGGTGGATGGGTGGTTGGGTGGATGGATGGATGGATGGATGGATGGATGGATGGATGGATGGAAGGATGGATGGGTGGATGGGTGGATGGATGGATGGATGGAAGGATGGATGGATGGATGGATGGGTGGATGGGTGGTTGGGTGGATGGGTGGTTGGGTGGATGGATGGATGGATGGATGGGTGGATGGATGGATGGATGGATGGATGGATGGATAGATGGATGGAAGGATGGATGGGTGGATAGGTGGTTGGGTGGATGGATGGATGGATGGATGGATGGATGGATAATATGAGGAAAGCATAAAAACATATCGCTTTCAAAAATACTGCCTTTTAAGTAAATTTCCTGTCATTGTCCCACCGACAAAATTTGATCAAAACGAGAATACACATGGTTTCTTGCATACGTATTCATACAGTTTGTATATGCTGGGTATATACATATACGCATATCAGAAATAGTATTTGAATACACGCTGCATGTTTATGCATTTAAAAATACATAAACATGTACATAGAATGGCCTTTCCTTCGAATGTAAATAAAAAACAGTTACATATCTTTCTAGAGCCAGATACAATTTATAACGTTTATGTTGTATCATTAATGATAACACTTGCGCTCCAGCACCTGTTTCAAAAGGATCTCCTGGTATACGACAACATGTTTTCATTTTGTTCAGTCATCGATTAGAGTAGCATGTTTTACCTCTAACTTACTTTATATTTATTCTCCCAAAAGCCTATTTTCTCCGCAGTTCTCTTTCTGTCTCTCTTTATCCTCTCTTCCGCTACCTTTCTTCCATTCTTTGCATCTCTCTAACTTCTCAAATACGTAACTTACCCTTGCTCGCTGTGTTGTTCAGTTACGAGAAAAAAGTTCCTATATCATTATATATATTTTTAAAAAATGATATTTTTTATTGTAAATCTAGGATTCACTTCTATATTTAAGAGATGAGGAAGTATGTACATTATTTACATTCGACGGATATTTGTCCTCATCTTGTTTGTTGGTAACACAACGTTTCGGCTAATATATCCTCCAGTCTCCTTCGGATGTCTTAGTGAAATTTTGAACCTGGGTTCTCATTCCTAAAGTATTTTTCGGTGTTATCATTGTTTTTGTTGTTCAGGTCACTCGGAATCTTGGAATCTTGGGGTTAGTAGCCCGCGATCTTAACCACTACGCCATATTCCCATGGGCAACTATGGAGTGAATTTTAGGGCTTATAAATCTAATATTTTTCTATCCTTCCTTAATACCGGTTTCCATATGATGCTCATATCTGCACTCGGTCTGCTTGGAAGGTTGTTGTGTCCTAGCATATGTGCTGCTCTTTTAGTTTTTGTATTTTGCCGGTGGTGTTCTCTGTCTATTTTCCAGTTGTGTTCTCTGTCTATATAATAAAAATCTAAGGTTGTTTTTAACATGTATATATATATATATATATATATATATATATATATATATATTGTCTTGAATTTAGATAGGGTAACCTATTCGAGATTAGACAGTAGTGACCAGTATTCTAGCTCTAAATACCAAGCCCTAGTGATAGAGCATTTATAGATCGGGATAATTATTGTATAGAACATTACTATATATCTTGTCTACACTCCAGAGAGCAAAGACGGTTTTAGCGTTTGGAATTCAGCGGTTAATTCAAAAATATATTGCAAACTAATTTTTAACAAATATAACAAAACAATATCTTACTAGATTACAATGGAGTATTAGTTCCGATGAATTATTGATTTCTTGCGGTGTTTTCTTTTTTATTTATGTCTTTTTCATTTTCGGAATCATCGCTTCTGATTTTAGTGTCTCTTTTTTTTTTCATTATTTAAAACATATTTTCCTCTTCTTTCATTTGTCACAGCGCAGCTAAATTTAATGACCCGTTCCGATCTTCGAATCATGAATTGTGGTTTTGAAGTTAAAACTAATTTATAAATTGCAACTCCTTACAAGCTCCATATATCTCAATCAAATAACGACGGTCAAACAATATTTTTCAAAGATTTATAGATGTTGTACCTTTCAAAACCAAAAAAAAAAAAAACATTTAAAATCTCATTTCTTGTTCTCCAACGATATAAAAGAATTTATATGGCTGGCGTTTTTTACAATGAACACATCTGATGTTTTTGAAAATGTTTTACTAGTCATTAATCTGTGGAGTTATTCTAGTAATTTTTTATACATTATTTTGTGAGTGGCAGTAAATAACTGAATACAATAGTTGATATATATTGAAACTCAGAGAGGAAAATAAGTTGCCAATGAAATTTCATACACAACTGCAGCGCATATATAGGTCTATATACGTATACGTTTGTATGAGTATTCGTGTCTAAGAGTGTACGCGTGTATATATCTGATTTTAAGTCTGTTAATTTGAGTGTGTGTGTGTGTATGTGTGTGTGTGTGTTTGTGTTTGTGTAGTTTCATTTATGAAGCCATGAATATTTATGTATATATAATCAATTATGCATTCATACAGGAAACATGAGTTTGTTTGCTTTCTCCGAGCTCCCTTTCCTTCATTTACTTGGCTGTGCAATATAGAATTTTTCCATATATTTTCCAGGTCATTTTTTGAAACATAGGCTTAGCACAAATTTATATAGAGACATTGTAACTCATAACACTTTATTGTAGTACTCTAATGAATGTATATCTGCATGACTATTAATAAACCAGAACTCATGCAACATCTATGAAAAAATATTCCTCGCTAACCACTTCCAAACTGTCTATGCGAATTCACATATCTGTTTCATTCAGCAGTTTTATGGTGAAATTCATATAGGCATACAAACACACTTTTTGTCCTAAATCCACTCTGTCATTTCCTTTTCGGAATCTTACTGCCCGTGTTCCTGGAATTATAAAAGCAAGAGAAGCTAATATTACCCATAATTTCTTTGTAGAAGATCTATATTTACCATCCTGAATAGCAGCTCTATTTAATGACAACATTTTCCGCTAATATGACGTTGGACTTTAACCAAAATAAATGTTCATATTTATTCCTGGAATGTGGGAAAACTGTTCCGCAAACACTAAATGGTTGAGTGATTTGATTCTCTCTCCGGTTTGTCCCACAAAACAAGTGCGATAAATATCAAGGCAATGACGAATATATCCTATACAAATGTATTAGTACAAAGAAAGATAGAATAAAGGAAAATATACTTGACTTTAAAGATATATGGCTATCAGCGCCTTACACTTATAACAAGAACTATTCCACAATCCATTTGCAGCGTTATTACTTACTAATATGTTGATACTCAACAGATCTGTTGTGGAAAACTATTCTGTAAATATTCAAATATCTAAGATGTTGACATCACTTGTATAATTTCATAAAAACAGATTCAATTTCTGGTAAAAAGAGGGAGGAGGTCGTTTGAGGTTATAACACACAGCCTTGAAGTATTGCATATCACCTTTAAAACATGTGAAGAAACCACATACAAAGCAATAACAGTAAAAATGATGCATCAATAAATTATTAAAAATGAAATGAATAACATTCCGAGAATCTGTATTGAATAAGTTTCAGTCATTTGACCGCAGTCGAAAGACTGAAACAAGTAAAAGATGAAATATAAAATATGTGATTCACCTTTGTTTAACATTTTTTTAGCGAACAAATACAGACATTCAAATTTGTAGGAACTTTTCCTAAGGACCATTAAATTAAAGTTGCAAAATGTATTTATCTGATGGCGTAGATTTAGAGAAATACGGAAGAACATGATTTTAGTCATATTTTTCCCCATTTTCTTCTTCGTTTGGCATATCTGAATATATTTCCATCATTTCATACTTTAAAATATCCAGTACGTTGCTGATTATCATGATTATCTGCTATTTCAGGATAATCTAGTTTAATCACTGGCTATAAACTAGTTTGAAGCACATAATCGAAATCAACCACATTGACAACTGTATAGGCTTAACATTGTTTTTGTTTGTTCTTTCTCGAGCAATGCCTGGCTCATAAGGGCCGGTTTCCCGGTTTCTTGGCGTGTAGGTTCTCCACCTAGACGGGACGCCGGTCCCTCGAAGGTAAGCTGCAAGATGCAGGAGGAAAGAGTGAGAGAAAGTTGTGGTGGAAGAGTCAGCAGACGTTTCGCCATTACCTTCTGTCGGAGCCGCGTGGAGCTTAGGTGTTTCGCTCATAAACGCACACATCGACCGGTCTCAGATTCGAACCCGCGATCCCTCGACCGCGAGTCCGGTGCTCTAACCACAAGGCCATGTGCCTCCACAAGGCTTAGCGTTGTTCCTTTATGATACTGAAAATACACGATTAAATATAAGGAACGACGCAGATAGAAATATGACGAGTTGATAGTAATTTATAAACTGCATAGCAATTGAGACATCTTAAACAGCTGACATTGCAAATGTTTGTCGAAAGATAAAACCGTCTAATGGTTTGAAACAACACTCATTTAGAGCGCTGGAACTAAAGTAAACTATGTTTAATAGTACGATACGCTTGTCTGAGAGTGAACAGTTGTTTGTCTAATTGGTAACACCATTTCTTTAAGGCCAAATGTACTCTACAATTGGGCCTAAATCTACTTGTGATTTGGAGTGCGAAATACAATGTATATAGATATAAAACAACGTGATCATTAACCTACAATCTTATTATGCTGAAAAGTCTAACGTTTCGATACTATTAATTTCACATTGCCTTGTTTAGATGGGAAAATAGTGGAAAAAAATGGTGTACATACAAGCAAATAACAGCATAAATATATGTATGTATGTATGTATTATGTATGTATGTATTATGTATGTATGTATTATGTATGCACACACACACACACACACATTTCCATTCAACTGAATTTGTTCAAAAGATGCCAATTATACGGAATTCTGTAGTACTATATATTTTTTCCCTTATTCTATTAACAACATCATTAATAACTGAGTATGTTTCGTTTGGATAAGCCTCTCTCACAAAATGAAAAACAAACCAGGCACACATATATGAATACAAGTGCAACCATATTTCTCCCCTTTGGTAATAATATTTGAAAGCTTTGTGCAATAATCGCCCATATGAAAGTTCTATCTATAATTAATATGGACACTGAAAAGGATTTCTTCAGAAAGGAATAAGAGGAAAAAAATTAATATAAAAGACGGCGGTTTCAGAGATAATGTAATAGGGAATGAAGAAATATATTTGGCACTGAAATAAGACGTAGGTAGCTCTGTGGATATATTTAATGATATAGATTTGAATACCGGTTCTTCCCAACTACATCGAATATTATATGAGGCGATGAGTACGCAGGCTCAGATTTATGATTATTATTGTTTTTATTATTGTTGCTGTTATTCTTATTATTTTTGTTGTGTTCAATGCTGTGTTCTGATTGTTGTTGTTTTTATATTGGAGGAGACATTTTATATTCATTTCATATGCGTGCATTCATTCCACTTCCGAGCACAGATTCTTGTATCGTGTATGTGCCGTTTTCACGCAGTGCCATTCTCTTTGTACATCTGAGTAAATTCTGGAGATCGGTACGATGTATTTGCTTACTATTTTCATATTTATTTAATCGATTTAATCGTCTATGCAAAACTGGTAAACAATGGAAATGCGAGGGTGATATATAATGATCACCTTTGAACAAATGCTTAATTTAAAAAAACAAAAAGCAAATACAACTCTTTTACTGGTTTCAACTGGATCACCGCCTTTAGTCGAGCGAATCGACCCCAGGTCTTATTCTTTGTAAGTCTAGTACTTATTCTATCGGTCTCTTTTGCCGAACCGCTAAGTTACGGGAACATAAACACACCAGCATAGGTTGTCAAGTGATGTTGGGAGAACAAAACAGACACAAACATATACATACACATATATACATAAATATAAAAAATATATATAAATATATATATATATATATATATATACATGACGGGCTTCTTTCAGTTTCCATGTACCAAATCCACTGACAAGGCTTTAGTCGGCCCGAGGCTATAGTAGAAGACACTTACCCAAATTGCTATGCAGTGGGACTGAATCCAGAACCATGTGATTGGTAAGTAAGCTACTTACCACACAGCCACTCCTGCACCTGTTAACAACTGTTAACAAGGAACAAAAGATAGGAGAATGAATATAGTCACGAATCAATTATATGTTTTTTAATTCAATATATTTTTAGAGCTCATTAATTAGAAAATTCTATTGTTATTGATGACTCCTTGTAAGTAAATTACACCCTCACTTATGGAAGTATTACTTCCGTGATGTCTGTATATATGCATGTAATCTATAAACATATACCATTTGTACCCATGTACATAATTAGTGAATTGTTGCAAGTATTGAGCAGTAAAGTTCAGATATTTATTTAGATAATTATCATTTTCCTCAAGTACTAATTATTTGCATCTGGCGATGCTCACTCCCCAGATTCGATTTCCCGGCATATTTTCTGTATCAAATCCAAGGAGCCCATTTTCCTATATTAAAACCATGACTGAATGATACGGTTTTTGTTTTATTTGTTTGTTATTCGTGGTGGGCAGGAACAGTTTGCGGTTGATAAAAACAATGCTCCGATTGTTTGTTTACCTCAATTCACCTCAGATATTATCTACTGCTACGAATATTTTTTAAGTTAATTATACGAAGTAAAATAAATTTAACAAGTATTACACATTTATCTCTAAGAATCTCTCTCATTTGGTTTGTTTTGACGTGTTTCTTTCAATTTATGTTATTGATATATATCTTCAGAGCAGTCAAACAACTTCCTTTCATGTTACACTTCAATGTAGTTTACTTTAATGTTAAACCGGACGTACATGTATGCCGTTTTGAGAGATTTGGAGAATCTTGTTTTCTTCTTAAGGCTACAACTTTAAAAATAAAAATAAAAGCAGTTTATCAAAACGGGGAAAATCAAACAGTAACATAACAGCAACATTTTCATCTGTTCAACAAGAAAAGGAGAAATGGAGATTATCCAACAGCGGAAGGTGACTTTGAAACCTAACTTTAGCAACTTTCGAAATGTAAGCTATCGCCCTTACAATTTCCCTTACATGACTTTAACACAAGCACAATCTCAGCTCCCAGAATCATAACAGTGCGTAAAGGAATATTTCAATCAAGAATATCAATAGTAAATTGATGGAGAAAGGTAAGAAAGGTCTTTTGATTATACCTCCGCTATCATCACGAACACTCGCTACCCTGCATCATACAGGAACAGAAAACAATAAAATATAAGGCGGTGAGCTGGCAGAAACGTTAGCACGACGGGAAAAATGCTTTATGGTATTTCGTCTGCCGTTACGTTCTGAGTTCAAATTCCGCCGAGGTCGACATTGCCTTTCATCCTTTCGGGGTCGATTAAATATGTACTAATTACGCACTAGTGTCGATATAATCGACTTAATCCGTTTGTCTGTATTGTTTGTCCTCTCTATGTTTAGCCCCTTGTGGGCAATAAAGAAATAGAAATAGGAACAGAAGACAATACTATATAATTCGAAAGGGCCTCACGATTGACATGCCAGTGATCAGACAACTCTCGAATATTGTTTGCAACGAGGTTGCACTGTCAGCGCTAGGGTATTGGCATCAAGACAAGAAGAGTCAGAATGATATTATTGGTATTATTATCAGAATAATATTATTGGTACAGTATAGTTTTGGTTTACTTATATTTTAAATTTTGTTTCCTGTCACACAACTAATATGGCAAAACGTGTAACAGGCATTTAACAAATATAAATTTTAAAATATATTTGAAATTCACACACGGTGAAGAATCAAATACATGGGGGAAAATACTATTTCTGGGCAATGATGTATTCCATGGGTCTCCAATAATGTTTCAAAATAACAGCAATTACTTCGGGAACAGCTGCTTGTTATTGATGTTATTCAAAAATCATTCCTATAGGTTTTCACTGAACTAGTGATATACGTGACTTTGTTACTTGCATTTTCTTTTTATTGAACTAGAATACACAATGGGATATGTTTCCAGTGTATAGTGACATTACTGGGTGCATATTGCGTACAGTTTGAAAATCTTTATGTTTTCCTCATACATTTGTCGGTAAGTTTTGCGTTTATTTTATAATTTTCACAGCATTTATTACCATAAGGTTCGTGTTACTTTTCACATATATCGTTACTCTGATAGCGAAGAATTAAGAAATTTCTCAAATAAATAGTTTCGTGATGACAGATTTAAACGACAACTTTTACCCCGCAAAAAAAAATAACTCTTTTTTTGTATTTGCAACACTCTAACAATTCCTGATGGATCTCTACGTCTCAAGATTCAAGTTCAACTGAAATTACTTCCCTAATATCAATACACATTATATACAGTCGATCCTTTTCTTTCGAAGTCAAGTATTGTTCGGAATTTCATACCTTCCAGAAATGCGTAAATATCTGAAAAAAATGCGTTCCACATTGAAATTATATTCATCACATGAGACATCCGTAGGTGACATTTCATTGCAATCAATATTTACCTTTACCAAAATAACTACAACATGAAAATTACATTATTCTCCTGTTCACGAAGATATATTTATATATATATTACAATTACAAGATAACACTGCAAAAATATGAGGTAATATTCCAAAATATCCCTTAGCATGCGGGAAAGCCTTATGCAACATGGTACATAACAAGCTTGAAACAAGCATATCAAATTTCTCTAGAAAACAACATTTCTTCCACACTATTTTATATGTATATTGATTTACATTTTACAGAAAATATGTCATTAAGAGGGGAAAAAAGAGTGAGGAACTGTACGAAGTGCAAGAAACAAATATGAGAAGTAACATACATGACTACAAATATGAAAACCCATTGTTATTAATGTTATTCATGGCATAATCTGGCATTAGAGTAAATAAACAAGAGCCCAACATATGCTGTGAAATGTCTTCTTTACAAAATAGAAACAAATGAAAAGAAAATATCACGTGTTATTAATTTATACACACAACATTATAAAAATAATGTAGGTTTCATCCCTCCTTAGTTTTAATAACCTGGCCTAGTTCTTTGGTAATATAATAGCAGACACTTGGTCTGATGATAGGTTCTTTACGTCCTCAAACCTTGCTGAACATGGACAGAATTATGGGCGATGAACTTGCACCTCTATCTTGTCTTCATTACCTACATGTCTTTCATGGAATATATTTTCATTTTTATGTCGCTTTCTTTCCGCAGACATGAAGCTTTTCCTTTTTCATTTCGTCGGCTGCATTAGGATCACTTCCTCCTTTCTTCATAAGAGTCTCGTAATAGATTAATAAAAATAATTAATATCATTTTACTAACTTCATCACTGAACTACGATCATGCCCGGGTTCGATTTCAGTATTTATTTTATAGGTTTTTAAAAAGAAAAATGGCATAATTTTTATCCTTCTCTTTTGCAGAACCAACAATTTTCGGGTACGTAATCCAGCGTTAGTTGTCCAG
>NC_043008.1:41411296-41443796 GCF_006345805.1 Octopus sinensis
CTCAGAAAATATAAAAGAAAGATTACTTTTATACCTCCCGTATGTGTCGTTGATATTTTACCAATGCTAGATATCAATACAAATGCATTCGATTTGCCATCAATTTCGATGATGATAATTCAAATTTTCGACTAATTCAGGATTTAATCTTTGAATAGAATAACCGATAAATACGTGTAATTTTCACATATTTCTCGTGGACAATCATCATAAAATATCGTGGCCAGTTCTTTGAATTATATGTACAATTCATCGGACTGAATTCCAAATAGTCAGTTTCCATAATTTCACCCAAAATCCTTGGTTCCATCTGAGTCTGAGAAAATACACCTACCAAAGATACAGCGCAGTCAAATCGAAACTGGGACCTTGAGATTATGAAGCGATATTTGTAACCACTTAGCCATGCGAGTGAACATATTGAAATCAATATATTAACTACTATAAATATTTGATACGCTTCATCTAACGGACTATATTCGATAATTCGTGAATTATATTTAGATATTGAAGCTCATTTTATATATTCACTTTCATTCTCTCAACGAGGAACGAATTGGTCATCAATGATTATTAATTGGTCGTCAACGATTATTTCCGTTTGAGATAAAACTTTCTTCATCTATGCAATTTAAATTTTCCACAACATGATTACAAAATTTAGATGCCATCACATATAGAGAGATATGCCTGATCATATATAAAGAAAAGTGGTCGTTAATTCACCCCAGTTCGCATTATATAACGACATAGATAGATAGATAGATAGATAGATAGATAGATAGATAGATAGACAGACAGACAGATAGATAGATAGATAGATAGATAGATAGATAGATAGATAGATAGATAGATAGATAGATAGATAAATAAATAGATAGATAGATAGATAGATAGACAGATAGACAGATATACAGATAGATAATTAGATAGATAGATAAATAGATATATAGATAGATAGATATATAGATAGATAAATAGATAGATAGATAGATAGATAGATAGATATATAGACAAACAAACAGACAGACAGACAGATAGATAGATATATAGATATGTAGATAGATAGATAGATAGATAGATAGATAGATAGATAGATAGATAGATAGATAGATAGATAGATAGATAAATAGATAGATAGATAAAACCATACATTCCTTTATGCAGAAATATTATATATGTATATATGTATGCATGTATGTGTGCTTGTATGTATCTACAACTTCCGGCTGTTTAATTAAACATACCGCAAACCTTTCACATGATTGATAATTTATTTTTGTCAATGTAGTGTTGCAATACAGGAATACTGAAATAGTACTGCAAACTTCAGAATCTATACAGATTTTCATTTACATTTACAACCTGATTGGTTTTGAGTTTGGTTGCACTTATACAAGTACAGCACTGTGGAGATTGCCACTGAAAATTAGATCAATCCTTGTATGATAACTGATATTTTTCTCTTCGATTCCAAGGAGAGTAAATGCAACAATCAAACATCTAGGAATTTGATTTCAAAAATATAGCGAATTATGTAACAACACTCTACTGGTCAATAAAACCATTCGTTCTGCTCATAGAATTGTCTTGTTCATCATACCAAGAAACCGGGAAAGGAATATATATCAATTTTTTCATATGTAATGCCCAATATTTTTAATCTAATACTGAACATTTGGACATCAAAATAATACAAAGTTAATCTTTTCCCGTTCCTTTAGTTTTGCACTATTTTGCATCTATTTTGGAATAATAAATTATGTTTTGCTCCCAGTAGCTATAGTACACAGAATGAAATGTAATTTTTTTATATTATTCATCCGAATATGTTTTTTTTTTTATTTTCTATCTACTTTGGAATTTGATTTCGAAAATATAGCGAATTATGTAACAACACTCTACTGGTCAGTAAAACCATTACTCATAGAATTCTCTTGTTTTATCATACCAAGAACCTGGGAAAGGAATATATATATCAATTTTTTCATATGTAATGCCCAATATTTTTAATCTAATACTGAACATTTGGACATCAAAATAATACAAAGTTAATATTTTCCTGTTCCTTTAGTTTTGCACTATTTTGCATCTATTTTGGAATAATAAATTATGTTTTGCTCCCAGTAGCAGTTTTAGCTATAGTACACAGAATGAAATGTAATTTTTTTCATATTATTCATCCGAATATGTTTGTTTTTTTATCTTCTATCTACTTTGGAATTTGATTTCGAAAATATAGCGAATTATGTAACAACACTCTACTGGTCAATAAAACTATTACTCATAGAATTCTCTTGTTTTATCATACCAAGAAACTGGGAAAGGAATATATATATCAATTTTATTCATATGTAATGCCCAATATTTTTAATCTAATACTGAACATTTGGACATCAAAATAATACAAAGTTAATATTTTCCCGTTCCTTTAGTTTTGCACTATTTTGCACTATTTTGCATCTATTTTGGAATAATAAATTATGTTTTGCTCCCAGTAGCAGTTTTAGCTATAGTACACAAAATGAAATGTAATTTTTTTCATATTATTTATCCGAATATGTTTTCTTCTTTTATTTTCTATCTACTTTTTGTCAATTAGCTTCATTTTTTTCTTTCTTTTTTCATTTACTTCCCTTATTTTCTCGAAAAAAAAAACAACACAATTCCAGTTTCCATAACTTCATTACAGGGGATGTAAATTGCTTTATAACGGATAACTGAATCTGTTTTCTGAAACAAAAATAAAACAGCAACAAGACATTCGCGTTTTCTTCTTAACGTACAGCATACAATAGCGTGTATTAATCATCGTTTACACTATTATAAATTGTATTAGTGTCAGCACATCAAGACAAGATCCGGCAGAATCGTTAACACGTTGGATAATGTGCTTAGCAGAATTTCTTGCGACTCATCACGTTCTGAGCTCAAATCGAGACAAAGTCGGATTTTCTTCTCTTCTTTTTGGAGTCGATAAAACGTACTAGCTAAGCAATGGTTTGATGTAATCGATTATTCTCATCCTCTGAATATTGCTGGCCTTGTGCCAAAATTAGAAAGACACATTTTTCAAGATATCAGTTTTCTTGCGACTCATCACGTTCTGAGCTCAAATCGAGACAAGGTAGGATTTTCTTCTCTTCCTTTTTGGAGTCGATAAAACGTACCAGCTAAGCAATGGTTTGATGTAATCGATTGTTCTCCTCCTCTGAATATTGCTGGCTTTGTGCCAAAATTAGAAAGACACATTTTTCAAGATATCAATATTCAGTTTGGTATTGTTGGGAATTATGAATCAGATAGAAGTTTCTTCCCAGTAGAGGTTGAATTTGCAAATTTGTATTTCACGTTTCATGTTTTGTATTTACTTTATATCATTCTTCAATTATTGAGTTTCATACTAACATATATATTTTTGCTTCTTTTTCCAAAATTTACATTCAATTTTTAAATGTAAATTGTATAGGATTATTTCCCTCTCCTTGCATATATTACCCTTTGTCTTGTATATTTGTTATCTAGCTGTATTTATTTTAGTCGTATCTCATTTCTGTGATTACAACAAAATATGCAGCCGAATATATTTACAATAATGGTTTTCGATTTTTCCACATGGACAGCAATTTTAGTGGGAGGGATGAGTCGATTACATCGAGCATAGTGTTCAACAGGTACTTATTTTATCGATCCCGAAAGGATGAAAGGTAAAGTCGACCGCGGCGGAATTTGAACTCAGAATTTAGCGACGGGCGAAATACCGCTAAGCATTTCGTCCACCACGCTAACGAATCTGCCAACTCGCCGTGTCATAATAGAACAATATTATTATTATTCTCTAGGTTTAGCCCCCTGTGGGCAATAAAGAAATAAGTTATTATTATTATTATTATTATTATTATTATTATTATTATTATTATTATTATTATTATTATCATCATCATTATGAAGAAGAAGAAGAAGAAGAAGAAGAAGAAGAAGAAGAATGAAGTTGGTGAAATAAGTAACAATCGAACACTGGTGTCGATATAATCGACTAACCATCACCCCCAAAATACCAGGACCGCTGCCTCTAATACAATGTATTATTCGCGTAGCGAGCTGGAAGAATCGTTAGCATATCGGACAAAATGCTTAGCAGCGTTTCTTTTGATTCGTTAAATTCTATACTAAATCCTAGAGAGGTCGATTGTGCTTTTTGTTAACTCGGGTTCAATAATATAAGAAGCTGTTGAACACCTGAGTTGATGTAATTGACTAGACCCCATCCCTTATATGTTCAGGCCGTGGGTGTTTCGTTAGCACGTCGGACAAAAATGTTTAGCGTTTTTGTTTTCGATTTTATGGTCTTCTTTACCTTCCAGTACTCCTTAAGATAAACTACCGGTCAAGTACCAGATTAGGCGTAATCAAATAACCCCTTCTTCGTTGTTGTTGGGTGAGTCACAACATCCCCTGCGAGAATAGACTGACCGAACGACTATAAAATAGTAGCGGTCTGAGTGAGATGGCGAAAGAAGGCGTTAATCGCAGGATGTCGTAAGGTAACGTTTTGGTAGTTTATCAGAATACTGTTTGTTGGTTCATGGAGAGTTCCAGGAGAGTTCCTTGGATTGTTACCTTGTTTTTACCCTGCGTCGTTATATGTTTATTGTTACTAAAAGGTTATAGTGTAAACGGGTATCGTCCTAACAATTGGCGATGCAGCATTCCCATTGCTGGCCTTGTGCCAAAATTTTAAACAAGTCTTCATTATTATTATTATTTGTTGCTGATTCCTTTAAAAGTTGTATGCGTGTGTGTGTGTGTGTGTATATATATTTGTGTGTGTGTGTATATGTTTGTGTGTCTGTGTTTGTCCCCACCCCAACATCGCTTCACAACTGATGCTGGTGTGTTTACGTCCCCGTAACTTAGCGGTTCGGCAAAGGAGAACGATAGAATAAGTACTAGGCTTACAAATGATAAGTCCTGGGGTCGATTTGCTCGACTAGAGGCTGTGCTCCAGCATGGCCACAGTCAAATGACTGAAACAAGTAAAAGAGTAAAAGAGTAATTTTGCTCCAATAATTCTCGATACTTTTCAGGTGTAATTGATGGAGTTAACTTTCATTTTGTTTATTATTTCAAACAAGGATTGCTCTGGGAAAATGTGTAACGTCTCACCCTGCTGGAATTATAAAACAATATCGGGCATTTAAAATAATTTCATTTCTGTTTCATTGTCTAACTGTAAATCAAGAAATTATTTCATGTTTTATAGGAATCACCCACAAAATAAATTACATTAAACGAAGAAAAAGTGTAATTAAATTGATAATAATAGAAAATTTGAATTAATGATGCAAAAATAATTTGTAAAGAAAGTTTTTTAAAATTCCTGACACTCGATGATAAAAGTGAACGAATACAGGCAAATCTTTTAACAGAAAATACAGTCGGCGAAATTATAGATTTTACGGAACCGTTAAAGCTGTATTTTCCCCTGTCACGACCAGATTTCAAATCTTTCAGAAATGGACATTGCTCTCCATTTCTCTAGAGCCCGATAAAGCAAGTGCTAGCCTATGGTGGTAGATTTTATTGTTCTTGTCGTGTTCGTTGTCGGCGTCGTCGTCGTCGTCGTCGACATCAGCGGCGGCTAAATCTGGCATCAGAGAACTCAGTTTCGTCTTTGCTTAACACTTCCTTTATGGCGATGACGTTTTTTTACTCTTTTGCTCCTTTATTTGTTTCAGTCATTTGACTGCGGCCATGCTGGAGCACCGCCTTTAGTCGAGCAAATCGACTCCAGGACTTATTCCTTGTAAGCCTTGTAGCTATTATATCGGACTCTTTTGCAGAACCGCTAAGTTACGGGGACGTAAACACACCAGCATCGGTTGTCAAGCGATGTTGGGGGAACAAACACAGACACACAAACATATACATACACACGCACACACACACACACACACATATATATATACGACGGGCTTCTTTCAGTTTCCGTCTACCAAATCCACTCACAAGGCTTTGGGCGGCCTGAGGCTATAGTAGAATACACTTGCCCAAGGTGCCACGCAGTGGGACTGAACACGGAACTATGTGATTGGTAAGGAAGCTACTTACCCCACAGTCTCTCCTGCGCCACTCCTGCGTTGATGACTAAATACACAAATTCTTGCACAGAAGAGTCGATGACATTGCCTGCATGGTAATTCTGATGGAGGACGAGTTTGATTTTCTGAGTATTTCTCTCCTGCTGTTTGGTGTCTTCTTCTGCTCTTCTGGTGGCGTCGAAGTAATTCACTTTGTCTATATTATTACATATTTTATGACATTGATGTATTATGAGAAACACTTCCTTTAATCCAGTCATGATAGAAACATTTTGGTGCTTAATGACTGGTATTTTATTTTATTTAATCTTTATTCAAGGAATTTTTCGACACTGAAACATATTCCTAATATATTCCAATATACTAGAGTCATATATTTCACTAAGTAACGTATTAGAGACATGCAAACAAATTGCCTCATCTATTTCCAACGTATTTTACCTTGTCACACTTACCCTTTTTAATTGCTCGAGTTTTATTGCTGAAATACATTTAAATTCTCTAATAGCACCTAACATATTGTACATACTTGAGTCTATACATACGTAATTTCTTTAAGTGATGCCTTGGTTTTCATATTTCATCAAATTGCACTTATACCTACAGATATTTTTGCTTTTTGTAGTAGTAGTAGTAGTAGTAGTAGTAGTAGTAGTAGTAGTAGTAGTAGTAGTAGTAGTAGTAGTTGCAGCAGTAGTTGTACTAGCTGATGCACTACTTACTAACTGTGACAGTATTTGCGGCTTCATATCTGCTTATTTGCTATTCTCATCAGAGAAACTTTAATGCGATGCATTTTTGATAGAATCATTAGTTTTATCAATATCATTGTTTTTCGTAATCGCCGTCGTCATCACCGCCTTCATACTATCAACATATTAATTTTTCCCTCTCACTTCCTTACAAAACAGATCACAATACTCTGGTTTTGCCAACTTTTTTTCCAAAATGTTATCAGTTGTATTCTGCTTATATTTTAGAGTATGCTAATATACAAGGCGACAGTTTATTTCCTGCTGTATTTGTGATCAGCTATATTTTGCTGTATTCAGATGAAATCTTGGTATATTCGTTTCCATTATCGATGCATTGATCGCTCGCTGACATGTGGGCATTTATTACGGCCTTGTGATAAACTTGGGCAACATTTAAATTAATCGTCTTTTGTTTATCTCCACTGTCTTCTTATTAATGGATAATATCGCTTCGTATCTAAAACAGACAGACACAATGTCATCCTCTATTTATCACGAATGTCGACTACATGAATCTCAGTGAAACATTGTAAAATAATAAAATACCTAAGCACAAACGTTAGCTTCGAAGTTGAATTTTCTAATATTATGTGATGTTGACGTCCAGAGCCGGATCGATCTTACTTCTGATAACAAACGTTTCAAGTATAACCATTTCTAGTTTGGCTTTATCGAATATTATTTTATGATTCCAAAATGGTTGGGTGATTCCTTCATTCTTCAGCATGATGTGGATATGCATTCGTATTTTTCCAGACACATTTTAATACAGTTCGTTTCTTTGTCCTAGGTGGATTGTTTACCCTGTATCAGTCAATCAATGCGTCTGACAGAACATCAGCCCTAATACAATATATTAAGCCATTGTAGTTGGCAGAAGCAACGTTTTACTGAGAAAATTCTAGGTGTGATTGAAAAATTATAATTTTAATAATAATTATTACCTTTGAAGATTTTTTCCATGCTGGCCACTTGATAAGATCGATATTTAAATTAAAGATCTTATCCTTATATATATATATATATATATATATATATATATATACGAGATATAATCAAAATAAGCAACCGGATATCAAGTAGTGATGAAGTACGACCATTTCAAGCGGCTCCATTTAATTGAACAATGTAATCAAATCATTACATCAATTTAAACGCAGTGCCATATTCAGCTGCACAAATAAATAAACAGAATTTTAAGCAGTTGGACACATTCATATAACTTTTCTCAAATAATCTTGCCTTTAACAGGTAATTAACATACATGAATGAATATTAAACTGATTCTACGTAATCTTCCTTCTTAACGTTTATAATTGACACATATACACATTATAATTGATATATACACACATTTTGACATTTTACCCATTAATGTGTCCGACTGGTTAAAATTCTATTTATTTATATGTGCAGCTGAAGATGGCACTACATTTAAATAGATGTAATGATTGCATTGTTCAATTAAATGTAGCCGCTTGAAACTGAAATGGTCGTACTGCATCATTACTTGATATCCTGTTGCTTATTTTGATGTTATTCACTTTACTTCGATTTGTGCAGATAATACCAGACTGACTTGGTGCTTGAACTTAAATACCTAATTCAACTGAATCTTAATTACACACACACACGCGCATATATATATATATATATATATATATATATATATATATATATATATATATACGTATATCCCATATTTGGAATTTTTGCGTGTGAAACACTCTTCTCCCTTCTAAAGTTAGTGATGATACATGCTTCTAGATCAGAGTACTAGAAAGTAAATACAAATAACTTATGTATTGCAAAATTTTTATCCAAAGTGTAGAATTAATTCCAAAAGAATCGTAACTGAAATATTTGACAGCTATAAGAAAAGTAATACTGTTATTATTTGGGCATATAACATAAGAAACACATCGGATGATAGCGAAGAGGATGCACTTATAGTTGCCTTGTATGTACACATAAATTTCGACCTTAATAACGATAGAGAAAAATGGAAGAATCGTACGTGGGAATGGGGATAAAATAAAAGGACAATAGATACATTCCATAAAAAAACAGGGTTGAGTATCGCAACGGTAAAAAAGCCATTATTAAAAAAAACATGGTCATATTTCAAAATTCACATAAAGACACTTTCGTTTTAGTTAAAGTACCATATATTTTATTCTAAATGGTACAAGGAAATCGCACCACGGCATGTATGTCAGTACATTGCCGAGTACATTGCCGGGACGTTCTTTATTTTAAACATGTAAAAAAAACCTTGAAAATTAAAAAGTAAAAACGGAAGAGATCCTATTAACCAAGAATACTTTTGACTATTGTGTCTTACATAATTTTGTTCAGGTAGGTTGTTGATGCGAGCATCGATAAATGAAAGTAACGGTCCGGGATGAATTTTTAGTTAGTTCTGATACTGAGGCCAGTAAGAATCTAAACTGTTTTATTTCTCTTTTTCAGTATCATTATTTATAGACTTCAAAATGCATAGAATACGTTACCTTTCTGACCTGCAGCATATTAACTAATATACTAGAACTGCGCTGGAATTAATCATCTAAAATGTTTAGCTTTACGCTTTTGTATTTCTGTTAACATGAGTATACATCAAACCGTATAAAATTACTTTGATTAAAATCATATCGGCCCCGCTAAGTTATGCTGACAACCAGAGCGTGTGAGCGGTTTGATATGATTTTTCCATAATATAGTATTTATACATACATATTTTAAAACACACTTTGGCATTTCATTGACAATACAGATATACTAATACAGTGTAGTTAGGTGAGTCTCATAAAATGATATAAGTCACAAAGTAATATAATTTACCATCTAGGCTCAATATGAGAGCCTTATTGATCTGTACTGGAGAAGGTTTAACTATTTTTACTGTGTGTTCTGTGATTCGTTATATTTTGTTATAAATTTGTTCCACGCTTTTAAAACTTCCGTGTGCTAGGTGCAACAATGTACATTGAAACGTAAGTGACAGCAGCCATTCATAAGCTTCAACATCCAACTGTTATACACACAGCCTACACTGGCATAAAGAAGAAAATATTCATAAATATTTACGATTGGTCTTGTAACATTTTAGTTGCTTTCAACATTGCCCTGGAACAATAACTTTACGACAATACGTAAACTCGAACAGCACGCAACTTAATCCTGCAGGGATGCTATAAAATCTACGCTTGCCAGTCTTACCATAAAAATACTTCAGTAAATTGACTGGACCTATGGCCTCATACTGGTTTCAAGTTGTAAGCGATAGTTTGTGTCCTACACTAATGTAATCAAACGCAAACAGACAGGCAAATAAATGGATAGATAGATAGGCTGGTAGGTATGTAAGTAGGTAGATATATATATATATATATATATATATAGATAGATAGATAGATAGATAGATAGATAGATAGATAGATAGATAGATAGATAGATAGATAGATAGATAGATAGATAGATATTATTAATCTACGATTTTCACATTGATTAGGCAACATGCGTTATGTGTATGATTACTGAGGTTGCGAACTCTAGATGCCTGCAGACAAAGACCTAAGACACACCGTTTTGCATACATTGTTATTTAATCGAATATTTCGAAAACATTTTCTCATGCAAACTTTATTAATTCTGGCCATAATTTCCTCAAGTTTTGTTAATTTTATGTTGCTTGCAATTGTACAAGAATTATTACTTGATTCTATCCACAAATACACACAGAGAGAAAAACGCATACACACACACACATACACACATATATATATGCACCTCTTAGTAACAAAAATATAAACATATAGCCGTATATGTGTGTTTGTTTTTTATGAGTATATATGTGTATAAGTTTATTCACAAACATATAAAACTTTCAGTTGGTGTCGGCGTAGGAAGGCGCTAACGTATATTAATACATATGTATATGTGTATGTGTGGATAAATTTAGTGAGTTTCCCTCTGTGTGTGTGTATGATTGTTTGTGTATCTTTGCGTGTTTGTGTATGTATAGGTAGGTGTCTACATACAAATACATACTTGCATGTGAGTTTCACTGCGTCTGTATATGTGCAATCGTAAACATAGATATATTCATTCACGCGCCATGCAAACTACGTAATTAGCACTATCCAATAAGCATTCACTGATGCTTACATATAATAAAATTCCTAGCGGAGAACCTGAGAAATGTGCAAAGACGTAAAGAGTCGAATTTATCTCATTATGACTGACATATTAGATCAACAAGAATAATTTGCTAATGTCATATTTGCTGAAATTTCCATTTGATCTTAATTCTAAAAGTTCAGGTGAATCTGAAAATCTGAAGTTTCATCGAGGCAGTTAGTAGATACGTTGAAATAGTTTGCACTGCAGAATTAAGGAAGACCTTCTGTAAGTTGCCAAAATATCTGAAGCACGAAGAATTGTTTGATGAAGCGTAAATCCAACAGATAATGTAATTTGAATATGTGATTTGCAAAATTCCAGTCGAGTTACAGAGGTCAGGTTTGGATCATGATATGTAATAATTCTGACATACCCGCAAACTATCTCCTAATAGATCTGCTGTTAATATCGATATAACATATAACAAAGGTTTGTTGCCTCGTATTCATAGCTTATATTCTTGCAATGTCTTCTGCCAAAAAGCTTTTATAAGATCGTAACATTGAGAATCAATGCTAGTTATTATCTATGTAGCCAAAATGTTAAATGCGGAAAAAGAAAAGAAGAAAGGTAAAGAAAGAAAGCAAATAAAGAATTGCGTAGGAAATTATTTCTCACACCGAAAAATGTTTTAATATATATGCTAAATACGCATACACAAGCACAGCCATTCGGATATACATTCAATATATATGTAGCGAGAAGCGAGAGAGATAAATGAAACGGATGTCTGAATGTACACGGTAATACGGTAATAATATGACAGTTGTAAACACGAACTGAACACCTTTGCTATCATAAATAATCAAGAGGTGTGATAAGTCGCCTGTTTAGAATTTTATATTTATATGTTTGCGCATTCCGCTTACCAAATTCGCTGGATTTGCATACACACACATACACACATGTATATATCTGTGTGTATGTGTGTGAGTGTGTTTGTGCGCGCGCGTGTGTGTGTCTATGTATATACAGGGTGTTCGGGCTAAATTTGACACGTTGCATAAAGGAAAAGAAAATGTAATATTCCAACCAAAAATAAAATCAAAATGTCGCAACTAGATTATGGCTGTAAGATAAGCTTTTCCTCAAAACGTACTCGCCCTCGGCTTCCGCTAGGGTCTCAAGACAGCTCCGAAACCTGGTCCCATACTTTCCTCACAGTGTCTCTAAGAAGATCCTCGACCACCTCTTCCATCTTGCTGCAGACAGAGCGATTGGTGTGATTCTCAACACCGCCTAACAGATACAAATCCATGGTATTACAATCGGGTAATTAGGACACCAGAAATTAGGGTTAGTCAAGTGGTAGATATTTTCCGACAACCACTTCTGACACTTTCCTGGTGTACAGCAAGGTTCTGATTACTCCTATCACACATATGGTCTTCCAGCATCAACCCCTGCAGCTAGGGATTGACCATACTCTGCAACAGCCTCACATAGCCGTCTAAACTGAGTCCTTGTTCAAGGATGCGGAGTGGTATAACATCTTTCTCAGTAGGGTTATATCCAAAGACCTCTACATTTTCAGAGAATTTACAGTATACATGGAGTTTTGAGCAATAGTCATTTTGTGTGTATTTTGATACCTGGCGCAAATAATCATGATACAAGTAATTCTTTCCTGATATTCTCATGGCTTTTAGTCACCCATGTCAACTAACCTTTTTTATCTAAAACTTAAGGCTTTATGTTCTCCATGGACTGCTCGCTAATACATCAGGCGCTTCCTGACAAAAGGATACATAAATATCTACAACTTTATCCAGTACACCGTGTGTGTATATATATATATATATATACATATAATCGACCTCGAAAGGATGAAAGGCAAAGTCGACCACGGCGGAATTTGAACTCAGAATGTAACGGCAGACAAAATACCGCTAAGCATTTCGCCCGGCGCGCTAATGTTTCTGCCAGCTCACTGCCTATATATACATATATATATATATATATATATAGAAATATATATATATATATATATATATATATATATATATATATATATATATATATATATATATATATATATATATATATATATATATATATATATATAATCAAACATATTATATTTCGTCTAACCTAAATTGTGATTATACATAAAAACTGCTTAGCGCATTTACTCATGTATATGACCAGAGAGGGTTGTACCTCTCTAAGTATAGACCTATGAGTCGGAGAGCCTGTGTTGTTACCATTGTTTGGCTCTCTCGAGGTTTGCTTTACCTCACAACAGCCAGTGGACATACCTGACCACAGTGTCGTATTTTCTTTTGTTTTCGCGTTGCGCGAGCTTACAGCATTCATTAACAATATGGCTTATACTTTCTCCCTTCTCAGAGGACATCCTACAGTGACGAGTTAGTGCTTTTACCAATGTGATATTGCCTTTCATCCTCGCGGTGTCGATAAATTAAGTACCAGTGTAATACTGAGGTCGATGTAATCGATTAGTCCCCTCGCCCCAGATTTTAGGCCTTGTACCTATAGTAGAAACTATTATTATTATTGCTATTGTTGTTGTTGTTGTGTGTGTGTACGCGTATGTGTGTGTGCGAGATTTCAAATTTCAAAGACAAGAAATATATCACGTGTATAGCCCTTACAACTCCATCAGGAGCAAAAACCTTCCTTATACATGTGCCTTTGTTCACGTGTAGACTTATATATACATATACATACGTCTACTTATATAAAATCATACATATATGTATCCGTGTATTATATTTGTATGTGTGGTAGGTGTATTGTCACTGAATGTAATGGTTTCTTCGATTGGGAACAAAGAAAGGTTTTTTTGAATATTGGTATTTGGTCACTCTTTTATCGACCACCGGAAGGATGAATGACAAAGATGGTCGCAATGGAAGTTAAAATCAAAACGTGAAAATTAGGGAAAATATATCCCCGCAAAGCATTTCTTTCGTAACACTCAAGCAATTTTGCCAGCTTTTAAATATACCTTCTTGAATGGTATATATATATAATAATATAATGAACTACATTGTCACCTGAGATTTTAGGTGTCACTTTCATTTACAGATTATTCCTGTATCCGAAGGTTCATCATCTCAAAGAGAAGACGAGAGATAAGAGAAAAAAAATGAATATAATTGAATTCGCAACGCCTTTCTTCCCACTGGAACGTTTTCTGTAAAAAAGAAGTATATCTGATGTTCTATAATATTCCATATAATACATGGCTTCGTGGCCATTATCGACATGATAATAAAACTACTATTATTAGGAACATGAAAATAGAACTAATGTTATTATCAACAGAAAAATAGAATTAGTAGCGATTTTGCCGAAATGTATAATACAGAACCTTGTCGTTCTGAAATTTAAGATGAAGCCCAGTTGACACCATATAATACTTTCTTTCAAAATCAGTCACCAATAATATTTCGTATCACCATTACGCTTAAGATATATATATGTGCTCAGAAGAAGTGCTCTAATGATATTCACGTAACATGTCGCTTTGACCTTATTTCTCTCAATATAACGTCTCCTCGAGTGACCAATCCAACCTTATCAAACCCAAATATATCAGAAATTCACAGCAAAGTATCGGGGTCGTTAGAACCGTTCGACATATTGGTTGACTCCCTACATTCTGCGTAGCGTACACATCTCGCTGAGGCCAGCTTTTCCTTCCGTTATTTCGAGTTCTATAAAAATTTACCAATTCAAGGCGGTTGATAGGCGGAAACATAAAGGTGTCGGATAGACGTGTTATGGTATTTCCTCCGCCTCTTTCCGTTCTAAGTTCAAACAACGCCGTGGCCAACTTGAGTGGGAGACTTAAACTGGCCCATGGGTTAACGTCATTTCCCGGGATACTGAATATATTTAGTTGAGTTCGCTCTCTTGTATTAATTTCGAATACTCTCTTGAAATTTCGTGGCCAATGCTTATCCTCTGACTTATCAATTATGACAGACGTTGGAAGAAGCAACATTTAACTATGTTGTAAACTTGTGAGCGTGTAATGTGGACTAAAGTGTAAAAACGGTATACTCATATGTTCATAAATTACTAAGCAAAAACACCGTCATTATTACAATCCCCTAATAGAAAAGGGTGCAATATTACACGATTGTAAACATTATATAATAAACAGTGTAATAACCCAACGACTTCAAAAAATTAACTGCGTGAAAAGATATGTTCGTAGGACGACAAGGGTTTTGTTAGGTCATTTTAACTTTTGCCGCTGTTGGGAGTGTCAAACTGTTGTTCGAATAAACGTTATGAGACATAGTGTTGGATTCTCTAACAGTTATGGTGACTAGCGTATAGTTGTGGGGACTAATGAATTTGTACATTCAGAACTAAAGTTTTAATGGCTGAGCATAACACAAGTACTTCTGCTGATACAATTCAGAGGCCAACAGAGCCTGACACACTGTGACAAAGCTGAATTTTTGGATTAGAAACGATCCGAAGTCAAAGACAAATGAGACGCAGATAGAGACAGAGAGTTGACGAACGTGTGGAAGAAGAATCGACCGCAACACCCAACTAGTATCTTATTTATTGGCCACAAAATCTAGATTTAATTTCTGCTTCAATGATACAGCCCATTTGCCGACTTTTCATTAGATACATATGTGTATAAAGTAAAATAGGTACAGAAAGGAGAGCGTTACTTGCAATGAGAAGAGTTAAGAGATCATAGAAGGGCAAATTTTAACACCTAAGTATTTTAGCCACGGAAAGAAAAACAATGGTTGGCGTTAATGCCAAATATAGAGAAGATTCAGGTTACAGGGAAAAGGAAAAAGAATGTTGAAAGTATGAACAACTAGCAGTATCACCCGGCGTTTCTCGGGTTTGTAAAGGAAATAACTATAAAGCATTTTTAGAGTTATAGCTAAAAAATAGCAAAAAAATGGAAAAAAAATTATGGTAAATTTTTTTTGAGTTAAAAAGGTCGAGTTGCGTCTCCTAGACAGTCTGTGGTTTGTGTTTCTGATTCTCGACCCCATGTCGAATTTATCGATTTTTTTCAGAACTGGGGGAACTTTTCAAAGTTTTCGCTGCGTTAGTTTTGAATTATGACATTGGGCTATGTGTGTATCAAGTTTCATCAGAATCGGTTGAAAGCCGTGGTCAGGGTGAGGGTACAACCTAACAGACACACAGACACACACACAGACAAACTGCCGTTTATATATAGAGAGAAGATGACATTACATTTTGACTAATTTAACGGTTGAAAAGATTCCCATATTTTGTAAATTTCTAAAGATTATCACCTGTCTGTAAATGTTAAAATAAAATGTAAGTTAGAAGATAATTAATGATCCTAAAATATATATTAAAATTAATATTTATATTAAAGATTAAAATTTAGAACCGAACAATATTATTTGATCTACTGAACGACAGTGGAGGCGCAATGGTTCAGTGGTTAGGGCAGCGGACTCGCAGTCGTAGGATCGCGGTTTCGATTCCCAGATCGGGTGTTGTGAGTGTTTATTGTGCGAAGACACCCAAAGCTCAACGAGGCTCCGGCAGCGGCGTGGAGAACCCTGCTGTCCTCTTTCAACACAGCTTTATCTCACTCTTTCTTCCTGTTTCTCTTGTACCTGTATTTCAAAGGGCCAGCCTTGTCACACTCTGTGTCACACTGAATCTCCCCGAAAACTACGTTAACGGTACACGAGTCTGTGGAGTGCTCAGCCACTTGCACGCTAATTTCCCGAGCAGGCTGTTCCGTTGATCTAATTAACTGGAACCTTCTTCTCGTAACCGACGGAGCGCCACGACGACTGAGCGATAAAATATGGATAGATGTTTAAAATCTTTGAAAATAGTAAATGTGCGTGAATCTGGAAATATCGATTAAAATTTTCATAAAATTGTTATTTTAACTTGAAAATTTAAATTATAGCTAAAACCTAAAAATCATTTCACATTTATGTACATAGGTGAATATGTAAATACATTATCGAATTAAACTTGATATGATTAGTTTGAGAAAAATAATTATCCACAAACGGTTATATTGAATGTTGTTTTGAAATGTGATAAAAAATTAGGAAAATATGTATCTATTGAAAAGAAATATATAACTATTGTAAAAGCTCATAATTTACTAGAATTTTGCAAATATATGTTATTGGTGTTTTTTTTAGACAAATGCATTCTAATGTTCCCTCTACATAATATTTTAGCTTTTAAGAACTACACATTCTCTGGAAAGTTCTGGTCAGGTTGCAGGCTAATTCTCAGCTCAGGTTGTAGGTTAAACCTCTTACAACTGGAAGGTTCACTCGACTGTTTAGAATTCTTCTCTCACCGTCAATTCTATCGCTAATGCAAAGACCGCAGTATCCTAGATGTGTTTGTCTTAGAAGTGCATTATTCTTTTCTACTCTAGGCACAAGGACCGAAATTTGTGGGGAGATGGCTCGTCGATTAGATCGACCCCAGGACGCTACTGGTACTTAATTTATCGACTCCGAAAGCATGAAAGGCAAAGTCCACCTCGGTGGAACTTGATCTCAGAACACAAAGAAGTCGAAATAACTCTAAGCATTTCGTCCAGCATGCTAACGTTTCTGACGGCGCGCCGCATTAGAACTCCATCATTAGGGGGCTACAGGGCACCTGATCTCTCCAAATCAGGGAATTATTGCAGGGACAAAACTTCAATTTCCATTTCCGTACTAATCCACATGCCGAGTCTTTTCTCCCCATAACACAGGCTGACTGGAGGGAGAGAGAGAGAAAGAGAGAGGGGGTAGATGGATAGAGAGAGAGAAATTATATATTATATATTATATATATATATATATATATATATAATATATATATATACATATCAAAAAAATGTCAAGGTAGTTAATGCTAAAATAATTTTGTAAAAAAATATTTCAGTACCGGTTTCAGTCATTCAGTCTTTTTCAACTGTAAGTATGTAAAACAATTAAACTTTGGAAAATTAAAAGAAAAGTTTTTTTTCAAAGAATATTTGCATAGTATTCAAATACAAGGGGCATTTTCCTTGTTTCTGTATGTCTCTGTCTCTCGTTTACACAACTGGGTTCGAGGTACTTGTGAATTCTTGGCAGGGAAGAAGAAGAAGATGAAGAAGGAGGAGGAGCAGGAGGAGGAGCAGGAGAAGAAGTAGAATGCGGAAGTGCCATATAGTATGATCCTAAATGGTCAAGTTCCTACTACCATCCCTAGTAAGTCACTTTCAGGACACTTGACCATTTAACATCCTACTACTCTCAAGGCACTCCCGCATTCTTCTTCTCCTCTTCCTCCTCCTCCTTCTTCTTTTCCCTCTCCTTCTTCTTCTTGGCTGTCAAGAATTCACAGCTACCTCGAACCCACAAGAGTAAACAAGAGAGACAGAGTTAAGCAGAAACAAGTAAAATGTTCCTTGTATTTGAATACTATGCAAATATTCTTTTAAAAAACTGTTCTTTTATTTTTTAAAAAATTTAATTGTTTGCCATATTTACAGTTGAAAAAATCTCTATGACTGAAACCGGTACTGAAATGTTTTTTATAAAATTATTTTAGCATTTTCTACCTTGACATTTCTATATATATCAACTCGAAGTTTCCTTCAACCTTTTACACACACACACACACACACACACATATACACACACACACACACACACACACACATATATATATATATATATATATATATATATATATATATATATAATATATATATAGGCTATATATCTATATTATATATATAGGTATATGTAAATATATATTATATATATATATATATATATATATATATACATACTTATAATATGTTTGAAGTATAATATATAATATATTTGGAGGTGTGCTTGTGACACAAGTAATTAAAGAGTTAAATGAAAGCAGGTTTGCACAGTACTGTGTCAAATGTATGTAGATAAACATCAGTTTATATAGGGAGAATATTATCAAAATTTGTTTCTAGGCGTCTTCTACACATTAGTATGTCATTTTAATACAACATAACATTTCAATGGATCTTACCCCGTCAATCTATTGGGTGCTAAACATTAGTCTACAGCTGTAGCCGTGCATCAACTATATTAATTGTAGCCGATACATCACATCACTCCATCAATAGCTTCCGACACATCACAGATTAATGTCCAGCTACATATAAATGGAACCTAATGTATAAATAATGACTATAGTACTGTTATTAATTTGCAACGAATATTCCTGTAGAAACTATACGGGCATATAAATCAAACTTACAAACACACGCATTCACACACACACAAACACACACACACATATACGTGCAGTTATGCAGTATCATATATACTTATATACATATCATATTATGTATGTGTGTGTGTATGTGTTTGAGTGTGTTGAATAGCAAATATAATATATAACTTACAACAGATATGCGTGTATATACGTAAAATATATACATATATGAACGACTATCTGTCTGTGCATAATACGTGTACGATTCTTTTGTTTACATATGATCATATATATATATATATATATTATATATATATATATATATATATAATCAATTTAGGGTAGCAAAAAATTCAGTAAAAATTTATCGCTACCAGCGCCTATGGAAAAGAGAAAATAGTCAAAGACTAATATGGAGTTGGCTGCTCTTTCTAGTGGACGAATGGCCTGTCTAGGCCATTCCTAAATGTTATATATATATTATATATATATATATATACATACATACATATATATGTATATATATATTTTGTATATATATATATGTATATATAAGTAATATATATATGTTATAAATGTGTACATATATATATATAATTATATATATATATATATATATATATATATATATATATATATTATATATATCATTTGCACATACGCAGTTACGCATATATGTGAGTGTGTGTATATGCGTGTCTGTGTATTCGCTATATTCTGAGAAGCTTTATTAGTAAATGATGATTTGACAATTTCTCATATATTATATATATATATACATGGTAGAGGGTTTAGGTTTCTGTGATGATGCATGGGTCTGTGAGCCTTTCTGTCTTTCTATTTGTATATCTATTTCTGTATATATATATATAAGTATACTTTTGTATTCATGTATATATAGATACAAGGAGGCTTTTACTGATATCGATGGCGTTTTATAGATAACTATCTAGCTATCATTTTATCCATTCCTTTCTCTCAATATCTCTCCCTTTGTCCCTCTCTCTCTCTCTCGCTTCCGTACGTACGCTCTTTCAGTCTCTCTTTTCTTATCACTCCGTGTGTATGAGTTATATTATATATATATATATATATATATTATATAAAAATTATATATATATATGCATACATATATACACGCGTACACCTACAAGATATATATACACCTATCATATATATATATATATATATATACTCTTTTACTCTTTTACTTGTTTCAGGCGGCCATTCTGGAGCACCGCCTTTAGTCGAGAAAATGAACCCCGGGACTTATTCTTTGGAAGCCCAGTACTTATTCTATCAGTCCCTTTTGACGAACCGCTAAGTGACGGGGACGTAAACACACCAGCATCAGTGTTACGTATATACGTATATACGTATATACGTATATACGTATAACGCCTTATATGAATCATCCAGCGCGCGCACACAGACACACAAACATACATGCATATGTATACACAATACATGTGTGTGTATTTGTGTGTGTGTGGTGGATGTGTAAGTAACAATTCCACTGCGTGGAAACAATGGGTTTAAATGAATGCGTGTAATCCTCTTCAAGTATCATTATATGTTAATATATGCTTTAATATCACTATTATTGTTATTATTGTTACCATTATCAGCATCATCGTTTTCATTATCATCATCATCATCATTAATATTTATGTTTTCGTATCATTTTTATTATTATTACTATTAATGCCAAATATATATATATATATATATATATATATGTATACACATAATATGTGCCTATATATATGAATGAGTGTGTACGTATCCATATATATATATATATATATATATATATATATATATATATATATATATATATATATATATATATATATATATATATATATTTCTATATTCATATATGTAATTATATATATATTTATATATATAATTATATATATATTTCTATATTTATATATATAATTACATATACATATATATTTATATATATAATTATATATATATATATATCTATATATATATATATCTATATATATATATATATATATAATATATATATATATATATATATATATATATATATATACACTGAGATCGTCTTCTTAAATCTATACTACACCTTAATTGCCACGAGGAAAACTTCATTAATATTAAGACCTTAGTTGATCAAGGTTATTTGCACCAATTTCCTTATTTCCATGCCTGTCTTCCTATGAATGCAATTAGGTTTTAGATGAATTGCTGCGTGCGATTGATGGCAAAGTGTATGGAAGTTCCATGTTCCAATTGCACACGTTCTCTGTTTGCATCACTTTGACTTGTATTTGAGTGAATGAAATGTCTTTCTTCTGCTCCCATGTTGCATATGTATGCATTATTGCTTCTAGTTTTCCATTTCGATTTTTAAATATAGTTTATCGTCTTCTTATTCTCTGTATACATATTACTTAATCTATGTTAAACTCACACGCGTGTTGTATAATCCCAGAGGAACTCAGATATATATTACTCTTTACTCTTTTACTCTTTTACTTGTTTCAGTCATAATGCTGGAGCACCGCCTTTAGACGAGCAAATCGACCCGGGACTTATTATTTGTAAGCCCAGTACTTATTCTATCGGTCTCTTTTGCCGAACCGCTAAGTGACGGGGAGGTAAACAACACCAGCATCGGTTGTCAAGCAAAGCTAGGCGGACAAACACAGACACACAAACACACACACATACATATATATATATATATATATACATATATACGACAGGCTTCTTTCAGTTTCCGTCTACCAAATCCACTCGCAAGGCATTGGTCGGCCCGGGGCTATAGCAGAAGACACCTGCCCAAGAAGCCACGCAGTGGGACTGAACCCGGAACCATGTGGTTGGTTAGCAAGCTACTTACCACACAGCCACTCCTGCGCCTATATTATAACTCTGATATACTAGCTGAAATATTTGCGTTTCGTGTCGCATCACTGCTTCTGTTTTCAGTTCGTATTTAATACAGCTGTCTGTGTTGGTCGCTATATATGTATGTTAATTTATTTTTAAGTCATTGGGATGAAATGATTTTTGTAGGGATACACAAATAAACTGATCCCAGTACTTTTTTATCACTTAACCATTCCTATTCCTTGACTTAAAACTCTCGTTTTTGTTTCTGTATATTTCTTTTTTTTTTTACAAAGCAGGCATTGTAGAATCCTTTATACTTCCGAATATCTGATGTGTATACTAATATAGAAAGCTGATAATATGGTTTATTCTAACTAGAGACCTGCTATGTTGTGGAGTCGCTGTAGGTTACAGATCAAATAGTCCGAAAGCACTTTCCGTCATTGTGCGAATCACAGCCCCAACCAATCCTGCCATCTTCGCCTCTCTCTCCTGCCTTTCAGTATGTCAATTCAACGACAACAATTCCGTCTCCACTCTCATTTTTCTTTTCAAGTTACATTTGAAAGATTTTAGGAGGATTCCGCTAAAGATTGCAAACATTTTCAACTCCTACATTACTTTTGCTCTAGCCATCAAACAGAGGAAAACTGCTTTACTTATTGGTTAAAGAAAGGCAGCGCGGTACGCATGAGAATGAGCTTGTTTTATTACTTGATTCTTCCTACACATGGTTCTAATTTTTGGACATAAGTCAACCATGCCCGAAAAGTAAGAGACTGCTTGCAGACCGTTACTGTGGGCGCATCTTGGACAGTCTTGCCCGGTGACACTTCCGTGCGTGCTGTTTGTCTCTGACTGGTATCGCTCCTTCGTAGCAATACCGGACCAAGGACTCCTGAATGATATGCATAACAGTTCCTGATACGAAAGTCATCCAAACTAGACAACTCGATGAAGATCTTAATATAGAAACAATGAGATTCTTTGTATCCGATCAAGACCATTGACTAAACACTACTTCTGTAAACATTGAAACCGCTTAATTGAACCAAGTGCCGTCGTTGTAACCATTGGTAGAGACATACAGTGGCGGCCAAAATGTTCAGAACAGCATTGTTTTCGTCAGAAAAGTAGATATAATTTTTTATCAAAGTTGTTTTATATTCTATAATTTTCACAGAGAATAAATACGATATTATTTGTTATTGCCTGAGATTTTGGTGTAATTTGAAAGGATAATACAAAAGTTATGGATGATTTAGCGATTTACTGCGAAACCCATGGCGGCCAAAATGATCAGAATGGTGGCTTTTACTCCGTGTTTTAGTATATTTAACCGGCGAACTCTAATGTTTTGAATTTGTTTACGTGACGGTTCGTTTACTAAACATTAGTAAGAATATTTGCGGTGTACTTTATTAATATAATGCCACTTACTCCGTTACCAATTCGTCAGCAGATTATTAAGCTTCGAAGGAAGGATAATTTAAGTATTGGATCTATTGCAAAGATTGTTAACAAGTCAAAAAGTGTTGTACACGGTATTCTTAAGGTCTACGATGATTGTGGTTCGTATGAAGCAAGAAGGTATACAGGTAGGCCAAGAAAAACGACCAAGAGAGAAGATCGTGATATGGTAAAGTTGGTTAAAAAGAACAGATTTAAAAGTGCTGCTGCTGTTTCTCGGAAAATGAGCATCGTATTGAAGAAAACTTTATCTCGAAAAACTGTGTCGTCGTTTAGTTGAACATGACCTACAAGCAAGAGCACCTGCGGTGAAGCCACTGATCAGCTCCAAGAATAAAAAGTGTCGTCTTACCTTTGCAACAGAACATGTGTTGTGGTCTCAAGAAAAATGGCAAACGGTGCATTTCAGTGATGAATCTAAGTTTATGTTATGTGGCTCAGATGGGAAAAGGTACGTTCGTAGAAAAGTAGGTGAAAAACTGTCGCCTAAATGCCTTAAGACTAGTGTTAAATTCGGTGGAGGAAGTGTCATGGTTTGGGGAATGATATCTGGAGATGGTGTGGGCCCTTTGGTGCGATTACATGGAAAGGTAAATGCAGGAGTTTATAAACAACTTGTAAAAGATCATGTCTTGCCTGTGCTGAGAAATTCAACTAAGTGACCACCCATATTCATGCAGGACAATGCCCCATGCCACAAGGCTAAGGTGGTCATGAACTTCTTCAAGGCTGAAAAGGTTATTGTTATGGATTGGCCTGCTCAAAGACCAGATCTCAATCCTATTTTAAATGTATGGAATATTCTAGGAGAACGTTCGAAAGCCAGAAATCCTAAAACAACTGAGCAATTATGGAATGCCTTTCAGGAAGAATGGAATAAGATCACCCAGCAAGAAATTGAAAATTTAATTTCCTCATGCAGTCGAAGATGTCAGAGTGTGATTGAAGCTAAAGGGTTTCACACTAAATATTCAATAATTCCAGTATTCTCTGTCATCTTTGATTATTTTGTTATTTTTTCAACCGTTCTGATCATTTTGACCGGCATGGGTTTTACAGTAAATCACTAAATCATCCATAACTTTTGTATTATCCTCTCAAATTACACCAAAATCTCAGACAATAACAATTAATATTGTATTTATTGTCTGTGAAACTTATAAACTAACAAACTACTTTGATAAAAACTTATACTTACTTTTCTGACGAAAACAATGCCGTTCTGAACATTTTGGCCGCAACTGTATGTATCATATTGAAGCTGATTGGAAAATACTGACTGAGAAATAATACAAGTGACGTTTGTTAAGGTTGCTTTCAAATTACACTAGCTATTTTCTAATAATTATGGATACAACGATGCAGATACGTGGTACAATGATATACCAGAAAAAGATCTAAATAAATTGGCAAACCAGGTATACAAACATCGGCTAGTGTCAGTTTCATTTCATTTCAGAAGGTACAACGTATAGCCACACTGTTTTTTTATGTGAGACATATATGCACTGATTTCTGATTGCTCGCCTGAAATAAGTGGTTCTCAACCATATTTTGTTTATGGACCTCGTTGATTCTTATTTTGCATTACGGGACCCTTATGCGAATGCAATGCTTAAGAAAACTCCTATCATACTTTTTATACAATTAAATATTAGGCGTAGGAGATGCTGTGTGGTAAGTAGCTTGCTTACGAACCACATAGTTCCAGGTTCAGTCCCAGATGTCTATAGCTTCGGGCCGACCAAAGCCTTGTGAGTGGATTTGGTAGACAGAAATTGAAAGAAACCCGTCGTATATATGTATATATACATATGTGTGTGTGTGTGTGTGTCTGTGTCTGTGTGTGTGCGCGTGTGTGTGTATGTTTGTGTGTCTGTGTGTGTCTCCCTAACATCGCTTGACAACCGATGCTAGTGTGTTTACGTCCCCGTATCGGCAAAAAGAAGCCGATAGAATAAGTACTAGTCTTGCAAAGAATATGCTCTGAGGGGTCGATTTACTCGACTAAAGGCGATGCTCCAGCATGGCCACAGTTAAATGATTGAAACAAGTAAAAGAGTAAAAGAGAGTATTGTAACTGATAACTTTAACAACAAAATCTCATACGGACCCCCAAAGGCCATATGTATCCCGGTTAAGAAACTGGACTGAATCTTTGAGCAAGTTGAGGAATTCTCCTGCACTACAGAGCTACCAAGCTTTTGTCTCCAACTTGAAGTTTCTCAAATCCAGAATCTCTCTGGCTGACACGACGTTATGGAGACTGTGTGTGAGAAGGCATGCGTTACTTTTGTTGGCATTGCTATTGTTATCATGTTGCGATTCTTTAAATAACTCTTGTGTCAGACACAAGAAATACATCATTGTTTTCGTTTTAAATGCTTCTATTTTTATTGTTCTTATTTTCATTTCATTGTCTGCGCAAATGATTTTTTGTTCGTTCAGAAGGCGTGTTCGGTAAACATTACATATTGAATGTTGCCTAGCGAAGAAGATAATTTCACAATGTCTTTTTATCCATAAATATCATGCAACAAATTTTAACTCCTCGCCCTCCACCCACCCCCCTCAGACGGTATAATATTTCTGCGCAATAAACCGCATATCGAGTAATCCAATTTTTGTGAAACTCGACAAATTTTAATCCATTTTCCCAGCGCATAAATAAAGATGTTTTAGTAAAGCAAGAGACAGAAATATCAAAAACGCCAACAACAACAACAACAACAACAACAGCAGCGATGAGGCTGGCGGCGATGATGATTATAATAATGATGGTGATGATGATAACGCGGATAAAATGTTTTAATATCTAATTAAGAAACGATGGAAATATTTCACCAACTTCCCTCTATTCAACTGTAATCTATAGAAACAGTTAAAATATATTACACACACATATTCAGCGATATATATATCGTCCCCTGCCTGCACGTGCGTCAGCTCGCAAGTTCCGGTCAGCTCCCCGGCTGCTGACGTCGAATTACCCGGTAACCCCGGGAAAAGCAGGGGTTATTTCTAGTTCCCATTCACATTACACTGTTTCATGTCACATTCCTGTTCAGATCTCGTGAATAGTAAACATGTGTATGTATGTATGCATGTATGCATGTATCCATGTATGTATGTAGGTAGGTAGGTAGGTGTATACATATATGTATGTGTGTGTGTGTCAGTGTGTTTCTTTGCGATGGATAGCGGAAAAGCCACTTAGCTACCTATCTATTTAAAGCTACGTGTTCCTCACACCCACCTTCCTCTGTGTGTATGTGTATTGTGTGGAGGCGCAATGGCCCAGTGGTTAGGGCAGCGGACTCGCCGTCATAGGATCGCTGTTTCGATTCCCAGACCGTGCGTTTTGAGTGTTCATTGAGCGAAAACACCTAAAGCTCCACGAGGCTCCGGCAGGGGATGGTTGTGATCCCTGCTGTACTCTTTCACCACAACTTTCTCTCACTCTTACTGTTGTACCTGTATTTCAAAGGGCCGGCCTTGTCACTCTCTGTGTCACGCTGAATATCCCCGAGAACTACGTTAAGGGTGCACGTGTCTGTGGAGTGCTCAGTCACTTACACGTTAATTTCACGAGCAGGCTGTTCCGTTGATTCGGATCAACCGGAACCCTCATCGTGGTAACCGACGGAGTGCTTCCATGTGTATTGTATCTATGTACTTAAAATGTATGTGTGCAGCGTCGCGTGTATATGACAGCTATAGTAATGTAACTGTCCCATTTTCACCACCTTTGTCATCTTCACTGATAGTAGTCACCCTCTCTCTCAGACTTATAATTTTAGAACCTTCTCATTTTAACATATAATTCGCCCAACGCGCCTGGGGGAACACATAATTTTTTATTGAAATCCAATTGGCCTATTATTGAGCGGGATGTTGGTGTTACATGTATGCAAAATTTTTTGAATATTTGTTCGGTGGTTTAGGCATTAAGCTGGTAACAGACAGATGGACAGACGGCAAACAGACAGAAACTGTCATTTATGTATAAGATAGTGATGGTGTTTATGAGTATGAATGTATTTATATATATGTATGTATGTATGTATGTATATATATATGTGTGTGCAAATGTATTTTGAGCAACGTGTAGGTTCCTACAAGTGCTCAGTTTGTAGTATGTTTTCTAATGCGTATATTGAATTAATAGATTAATTTAATATACTCACAATAAAGTCGATATAAATGATATCGCTGATTCGATCAGAAGTTTATATAAACAGTATATTACAGCAATAACTATGAAAATTTAAGTAGCACCTCATATATTTGATAATCAGAAACATGCGAATTGATTGCAAGTGAGGTTAATCTACACAGAAATGCGAAACAATGATAGCATATAACGCGTGTTAATAGCAAATACTTCTCAGAAGGGGTACGTGTGTCTCTGGAGTACTCAACCACTTGCACGTTAATCTCACGTCGTTGTATGCGATGGTGTGCCAGTAATAGTAAATGCAGGACGAGAAGGATAAAAAAAACCTCTCCTTTTCAAGCACCGAGTGTTATATATGTATATAGATAGATAGATAGATAGATAGATAGATAGATAGATAGATAGATAGATAGATATAGTTATATATATATATATCATGTATATATACAGATAAATATATATATATTATATATATATATATATATATATATATATACAGATATATATATAAATATATATATAGTAATGCCTCAGAATATGACTTGGAATTTTACACTGTAATTTGTATCTATTGTCTCCTAGTGTTTGTATTATTACAGAAAACAGGATATTTTTTATTTATATTTTCTGAGAGAATATTCTACACGTAAATATATGCAGGGAAAACTAGAGTGTTGTAGGAGATAATCTAAAGCACAGAAAACATCATTGGCTTCAAATACTGATTTCTAGATGTATCGTAATTGTGCAGAATATTCTAGTAGACCTGGCGACGGGAGGTTATTTTCCTTTAATCATAATGACCGTAACGTGAACTCCATATTAACGCAACTTACAATCTCATTTAAGCCGAAATTAATTCTTATTCGGAGTTATACATGCAAAATATGACTGAATCGCATGTTGGCAGAATAAATTTAACATGGTAGATAATGTGTACATACACAGACACCAGTAATGCCTCGATACAAAAGTTAATTTATTCCCAATAGACCGCTCGTAAACTGAAAACTCGTAAAGCAGAGCGATAATTTTTCTTGTTATAATTTCGTTACATCTAGAGATCAGTATTTCCCAATGTTATAAATGGTAATTCGTTTCCAAAAAGATATTTTACCTATTAAGTTTATAATACTCAAAAATAAATGACAATAAAACAAGATCATTTATAATAAAAATATTATTATAATCGTTTTTATAATCGCTTTCACTTGAACTAGTCTCGCGCATACCATCACTTGTAAACACGATCACCGATTCACAAGCACTCGTAGACGGACTTGTACATTTCTTTTTAAAAAACAAGTCCTGAGTTGTTTGTTTGAAATGAACCTTTTTAGCACTCTATAAATTTCTCAGTAACACGCAAAAGTTATGGTTATGGTGGCAGAGACTTTTGTACCTCTTACATAATTTGGATCTTGGGCTCGAAAAACTTCAGCTCACCATAAAAAACGCAAAGCCGGAGTCTCCTAAAACAGGTCCTCGTAAAGTGAGATATTTATTGTATATCAAGGTATAAAATATCACACATTTCGTCTACATGAAACGAATGTATTTTCAGCGACATATACACAGAAATACACATTCTCTACGCCAACCAACCTCATATTAAACTATGACATTTTACAGACGAAATGATGGACTTACGAATATATTCAACCATTACCGTGGTTGAATGATATACCTCCACCTTTCCATACATCAGTAATATTCTTCAAATACGAATTGAAAGAAAATTAAATGTATACCTCCATAAAAGACGATGAAGAAAATATAAAATATAATCGACTATACAACTTGTAATCTATTTGCTGATAGGTGTAACGCAGAAGAATTTTAATAAAATTGTACCCAAAGCAGTGCTTGCTAAATGGTGCGCCGCATTGGTACACCATAACCGGTATCTAGTTGTGACGGGAAATTAAAAATTCCTTATGCTACACATTTGAAAATTTATATTGATGCTTGGCTGTCATAGAAAAGCATTCTATTTAGAATTTTGTAATTGAAAAATACGGTTAATAACATAAGGTAAATGCAAGTTTTCTTTAAGTTTTATATAATTTTGACATTTAAACCAAGTTTTTGCTTTCTTTATTTTCCATGTGAAGCGTACCGATAATATTTCGTTTCCCCTCCAATGAGCTACGAATTCAAAAATATAGAAAACAGTTCTAAAGTAAATTATTTTACGTAAAGTTTCTACCACATTTATTAGTCCCATACAGTAATATTAGGTGACAAAATCTCCGTCAAATCTGCAGTGCTCTCGGTGTAATAATTGTTTTAATATACTTAGATATGTTAATATCACTAAGAATATATATTTGTTTCTTGGTCACGAACCCAACACCATGCTAAAAACAGAAAATTTAAACACTGAAATTGTGTGAAACAGGATCTTTTGGATTGGGCGTTTTATTGTGTTGCTCTTGTTCTACATTCAATGATAAGCATTGAATTTATTTTATTAAAGAACTACAATTTATTGCAAGCGAATTTAAGAGGGTTATGATTTTCAGACACTCGTATTGCCTCCTAGGGGATTAGTATCACAGTATGAATCGCAAGGTCTTTTTATAAATATCAAATACACTTTACTCAAAAGACTTCTACCCTGAATTCGCCCGGTCCGTTTTACTATCAATGCTCTAGTTTAGACTTCTTCAAGGTGACAAGCACTAAGACAGAACTTAGTAACTTGTCTTTACGATTTACACTGTTTCAATATGCACGGTGAACTGCTGTGTGTGTACACATGTGCCTATGTTGTGTGTGTGTGTGTGTTTTGTGTGTGTGTGTGTGTTGTGTGTGTGTGTGTGTGTGTGTGTGTGTGCGTGTATGTGTGTGCATGTGTGTGTGATACAGTTTCTGCGTCTTCTTTCTCCTTGCTTTCCACAAGTATTCATTTTGGTAGGTTTTACTCGAAAGGTGACTTTTTTGCACTCAGAGATATCTGTGACATGCATGGAGAAAGAGTTATATCGGCGCAATTGAGTATACCTATCTTTCTAGTCTAATTGACTAATGTGTAGAAGGGCTCTGGGTTGTAGCAATGCCGACGATGTTTTTTTCCGGGTTGTGGCGTAGGTAACTGCTGCTGTTGTTGAGTGTATTTCTCTTCTTGTCTTTTGGTGCTGTTATTCCTCTTTGTTTTTTTGTTACTGCTCTCGGTACAGTCGGTACTGTAGTTATTGAAGCTACTACTGCTTTTGTCGCTGCTGGAGTAGGGGCGTTGAAGTAAAGGTGTTTTCTGACGATTTTCATTGTGTAGAAGTGAACAGAATGCTCTTAGATATTTCGCGTCCCCACATGTACAATATTTCGGATTCTGCATTCACCTGCTACAAAACGCCACAAAACATTTGGTTGATTAAGTCAAGGTTGACTTCCATGCCTTTTGGCTAGCAGGAATAAGTAGTTTAATCACTGTGCCTAACCAGTATTCCTTTCCAGTCTACTGATTTGTTGAATTTTTGTTTTATTTTCTAACCATGTTTTATGGCTACTACAACACAATCATATTTATTATTACCGCTCTCCGACGTCGGTATGCTGGAATGTGAAACAGTTCATCAGTTTTTTGTATAGTGGTCGAAGTTTCCTCTGGTTCGTCTTCCTTTCAAATCTCACCTCAAGCGTGGCCTATTTCTCGAGCAATATAATTCTCAGAGAGTTTCAAGTTTTTCTCAAAACCAGTAACAACAACTGACAACAACAACAACAACAATAATAATAATAATAATAATAATAATAATATAATAATAATAATAATAATAAGAAGAAGAAGAAGAAAAGAAGAAGAAGAAGAAGAAGAAGAAGAAGAAGAATCCTTTCTACTATAGACACAAGGCCTGAAATTTGTGGGGAGGGGGTAATTCGATCACATTGAATCCAGTACTTGACTGGTGCTTAATTTACCGACCCGAAAGGATGAAAGGCAAAGTCGATCTCGGTGGAATTTGAATTCAGAGCGTATAAGAAATGGAAATAAAATTGAAAGATGATAATAATAATTCTTTCTAATTTTTCCTACAAGGGAAGCTCGGGGGAGATGGGGATTTGTCGGTTACATCCTCCGCAGTGATCAACTGTACTTATTTTATCGACTCTGAAAGGATGAAAAGCAAATTCGACCTCGACAGAATTTGAACTCAGAACGTAGCGACGAGCGAAATGCTGCTAATTATTTCGACCAGCGTGCTAACGATTCTGCCACGATTCTTAAAGATGATGATAATAATAAGAAAAGTTGTGCTACGTAAAATATTCTGCTCAATACCACATATTTGCTTGTCAGTTGCTTGACCTTGAACTAGTTGGGCATGTCCCTTAGTGGCTGATCACGAGCAGAAGTAATGGGCGAGTATCATAGCTATGTGTTACGAGGAATTCTTTGGGGTTTGAAAAATTCCCCTCTTAAAACATGGGTGTTTCGTTGAAAATCCTTAAACAACCCTTATTCAAGGGCCTTTTGAGTAGGGTGGGCTACACGACATGAAGAAAATTCTAACCGGGCTCCACCAGCAAGGTCATGCGCTGTTTATCTTAATTTGCGGTCAACATGTCGAGCACATATTGTTAAGATGAATATGCCTGATGTACAATTATCAGACGGATAGTCACAATGTGTACAGAGGTCTTCGCACGGTGGAATTTGAACTCAGAACGGGCGACGTATTGTTAAGGATTCCATCCAGCGTGTTAACGACTCTGCCCGCTCGCAA